>NW_009258727.1:4828180-4846583 GCF_000687185.1 Egretta garzetta | reverse complement strand
CTGATCAGATTGGCTGAACTTGGTACAACTACCCAGTGACTTCAATAAAAATTAATTGAGTAGAATTGACCTAGTGCCCTAAGGGTTCTTGCTGGGCCTGTTGCAGTATTGAAATGAGAGGTTTGAGTTTACCTGTGTACCATAAACACCTCAACCTGAATGCCGATTTTTTTTGGCCAGGTTTTGGACTGGTCACTGACAGAAACATGTTGTCAGAGAAGAATGACAGGTACTCCCCTTAGAGACAGCTGTCTCTGGTATCATGTCTTCTACTCACGTTTGATATGCAATAAATCAGATATAGGGAGAAGGCACTGCAGAACAGCCTGACTAGAAATCTAGGACTCTCGCTTTTCTCCCACACCACAGATTGCATTTCATCACCTCTCCCCATCACCCAGACGTTATCAGCTTCCAACGGGCTTGAACTCCTCTCTCCTGTGTCTGTACACCCCAAAAGCCTGCAAGCTGTCACTTCCAGATGGCTTAACGGGATAACCAGCAGGCTTCTTCATCCCCACCAGGGAGTTTACGTGGGTAGCCAGCTGGTCTGTCTTCCTAGTTAGACTTTGGAAAAGGGTGGGGATTTCAGAAATGCTTAGCAACACATGAAAGGTTTATACATTACTTGTCCGTCCTAAAAGTGGTTCCGTCTCCATACGATGCTTTTAGGTTCCGCAGCAAGATCCAAACAGCTGTATTGGCTCTTGATACTGACAAATAAATTATTCTGAGGCCAAATGAACACCAGAATACACCACAGAGCAGGGAATTCACCACAATGAAACAATTCGTTGAGAATTACTCAGAGCTTTTCTTGGAGAGCAGCAGTACAAGCCTGAAGGAAACATGGGCTACATCTTAGCGGAAACCCAGGCTTTTAACTCAGATCTTAACAATTTGACTGAAGGACTCCTGGATCACTGTGATCCACTCAGCGGATCTGTAGCAGCCCAGGACTACCAGACATGATGAGTTTTCTGCTCTCTGAATTCGTAAGCCAAATAGAAAACAAGACTAAAAGTCTAGATCTCAGCTCCCACATGCATTAATCTCGTATTTGTATAAACTACATGGTTTTCCTGAGGGTCCTTCGCTAATGTTAGCATGACCCAGCAGTCCTTCTCCTTGTCTCCCCATAAAGTTTTGGCTTGAATCAGATTCCTACTTGGAGAAAAATACAAAAAACTATAAACAAAATAGTGGTAAGTAAGTGAAGCTGTACATAAATAATATGGAAGCTATCCAGCAGCAAAGTGTCCGTATGCTGTTGTGGCTGTCCTGCAGGGAACACAGATGTGAGCTGATTATTGTGAAGCCATAAATTTTTCATGAAACAAAGGTTTGTATGAAAAATAATAGTCCACTGATTTGGCTGGGGGAAGAAAACAAAACAAGGCAGACAAGCATTTGGATATGCAAGCTTTCCTCCAGATTTGAACATCTCTTCTCTGTTTCAGTAGAATTTTGTCATATCCAGTAAACATCACCAGGGAGAGCCTGGGGTAGACATTTGAGAACCACTATTCCAACACTGCATTTCGCCATAGTTAACTGGGTTTGATCACAACACTGATAAAGTCAAATGGCCACACAACACATGAATGGAACTAATTCTTGCCTTGCACAGTAGTGGTACAGCTGCATCCTTCACTTTACAGTAGGGATTGCTGTCCTTTCTGGATCTATGAACTTCAGACAAAACCTTCAGATGGCCAAGACCCACCAGACACCATGTGCTTCAGAGAGGGGGAATTCTGGACATGCTGCAATGGCTCCACGTTAAAGTGAAGGTGTCCCACCGTGCCCCAGTGTGACGGGGTTGGAACAAGAAGGCCATCTCATCCTTCCTGCAGATCAGCCAGAAGCTCCTGCACTCTCACGGCTCCTGCATGGAAGCTGTACTGCCCACATATGAGCCACCCACAGTCAACATGGCAGCCCTGGAGTTCTGCAGTATCCTGGGTTTGTCCACCCACCGAACGAGGCCTTGTTGGAAGCAATCCTCTCCCAGAAACTGCAACATTGTGCCTTATGAAGGGTTGCTAGCACATCGCAGATAGGACACTGTCTAGGTCTTGGCACTTTGTCTTGACTTTTGCTTGGATAACTTACGCTGAATACTAAGACAGCACCCTTTTTAATACATCCAGAAAAATAAAGCAAGCTAAAGGCCAAATTCCAACACATTAAGAAAGAATGAGTTAGAGCCAGGCCTGAATGAAGAGGAAATAAGTTTGGGCTCTGACAAGCTGTATTTTTAATATAGATTCACCACATACCGAAGAAACTCAGAAGTCTTCTATAACCAGTGTGACTGGGAATGTATATGCTGTAACTGAAACTGCTCACAAGTGGATGGAAGTTGCTGTTATTGATATGATTTGTCTGCTTGGGCTTTTGGGGAGGGGTGAAATGGAGATAGAGTACAAACATGGTATGAAAAAACTGCTTGACAACGGTTGCAAGAAAGTTTCTGAAGAACAGTCAGTGTGATTCAATTTAAGGTTAAAACACCTAAGGTTGTGTATCCACATTTAGATATCCATATGTGATGCAAGTGCCTCAACTCACACCATAATCTGCAGATAAACAATCAACAGGTTCTAATGGTAATCAGGAAGCAATTCAGTTGACCAGCTACTAAGAATCTTATCTTGAGATTAGATCCCACTCAGCGAGTTCAGGAATAAACAGGGTTTGTCGATAGTGATGAAAAGCTGGTCTCAGTTTATGTACTACCTCCAGGGACCAGGACCTCACAGCAGTGCGAATGTAATAATAATTACCATCCCTAAGAAAATACAAAGCATGCTCTTTGCCTCTCCCTCAGTGACAAAAGTCCTGTGACAGGAGCAGAAAAAAGATACACAAGCTTTTCTACAGGGATCTGAAAAGCTGGCAATATTCCCAGAGAACAGAGATGCTCTGGGCAGAGACAGCATTGCATGGACATGTGTGCCATGGAGCAGAGGGTCCCAAGGGATGCTCTTGAGGCAAGAGGACCTGCACAACCTTGAAGGCCAGCCCCTATCTGAAGTAACAGGACCTGTTCCAAATGTCACAGAAATTAATGATAATCCTTTCACTTTCATGGGTTTGACGTGCCATTGCTGTCATTATCCTGTTCCTCCACGCTTCATCCTGCCTTCTCCCTGCCTCAGCTGCATCCACCCACTCGTGCCTCCCATGAAAAACAAGGCTGCATGAATTTGAAGGCTCAAACTTTGCACAAGGAACTCAGATATTTAATATGCAGCTTGCAGTCATCGCTCCCGACTTCAACAGCCATCTGGAGAAAAGTTTTGAAGCTCACTGACATGCTGAAGAAGGAGACCTGATTGAGAAATGATGGTCAACAGCTGCCAAAGGGAAGGGGGATGGGAGTTGAAAGTTTTCACTGATGGCTCCTGCATTGCCCCACAGTGCTACTAGCAAGTAAAAATATGTCAGAACCTACTGACTGTGCCAAGTTTGCATTTCATAAATTAAAACATATCAGCTGTTTCTTAACATTTTATTTTCAGTCTTCTTTCAGTCATAATTTGGCCTAAGGACCACATCTGTGATGAATTCCTTGTAACAGGACCTTGCCATTTGGACTACAGTTGTCATCAAAATATTCTAGCGTGCTCACACAGGCTGAGAGAAATATATTTTTAAAATTTTTCTATCACTCAAAAATTAGTTTAAAAAAATCACTATTGCTTGTTGAACTGAAAACTGGTCTATACTGAAATTCAGTTTCTGCATTGCTCTGGTTAGAAATGTCTATGTGTATATATGTAAACATAATCACAGCCACACAATAGCAGTAACACATACAGACAGTAAATATATCTATGCAATGTAGGTTTCCAAAATGCAATCACTCCCTAATATGCTCTTTTTAGTATTACATAGCAGCTTGAAGACAACACTAAGTGTTTGCTTTGAAGCATTTTTTTCCTCAAATCTGGTTCTTATTTAAATTTTGACATTAAGTGTTGCTATTATCAGGCAGCTGTATGCTTGGTGCTACAAAAGGTGGCAATACCAGTGCAAGGTTCTGTACTCAGCACTGGTGAGGCCACACCTCGAATACTGTGTTCAGTTTTGGGCCTCTCACTACAGGAAAGATGTTGCCTTGCTGGAACTTGTCCAGAGGAGAGCAACAAAGCTGGTGAGGGGTCTGGAACACAAGTCATATGAGGAGCGGCTGAGGGAACTGGGGTTGTTTAGCCTGGAGAAGAGGAGGCTGAGGGGAGACCTTATCGCCCTCTACAGCTGCCTGGAAGGAGGCTGTAGCGAGGTGGGGGTCGGCCTCTTCTCCCAGGTAACAGACAATAGAACAAGAGGAAATGGCCTCAAGTTGCACCAGGGCAGGTTTAGGTTGGACATTAGGAAAATTTGTTTCACAGAAAGGGTTGTTAAGTATTGGAATGGGCTGCCCAGGGAAGTGGTGGAGTCCCCATCCCTGGAGGTATTTAAAATACGGGTAGACAAGGTACTTAGGGACATGGTTTAGTGGTGGGATGGCAGGGTTAGGTTAACGGTTGGACTTGATGATCTTAAAGGTCTTTTCCAAGCTAAATGATTCTGATTCTGTGATTCTGTGATTTGCAAAACCACGATAAATCTCCCATCTCCCTTCTATAAACACCCTTGCCCCTTTCCCAGCCCTTACGCTGGGCCAGGTGCATACTAATCTGCCCCGACTGCTGTGGTTGGTGACCCCCAAGGCCAGCAGCTGGGGAAGAGCTCCACGTCCAGGAGCTGCAGCCAAGGTCTGCTTTGGACCAGGGACAGGCAGGCTGCATGAAATGGAGGTGGACAATCAAGAATCTCATCACCACTGACCATCTTCTAATGGATTTCAGAAGTGCTGCCCTTGCGAAAAACTAATATCCAAGATTGTCAGGAGATCAAAGGAGAGCAATAAAACCAAAAAGGGCTAGTTGTGACATTATTTTCTAACAGACCATGAAACAAAGCCACACGTTGAGGTGTTCCTGTTGGCGGTGATTGCACTGACACGAACATGGGAGCTGTGGACAGTGTGAAATGCGGGGGTGAAGCCATTGCCAGGCCTGTATGCAGCGAGACAAGCACACAGTTTTCCAGCTTGCTTATGATTCCCCCCTCAACCCATGTTTTTCCTGCGTATTTGTGCCACAAGGGTCTCGTTTCAGTTTTGGGGTGGAGATCATAGAATCATAGAATGTTTTGGGTTGGAAGGGACCCCTAGAGGTCATCTAGTCCAACCCCCCTGCAGTGAGCAGGGACACCGCTAACTAGATCAGGTTGCTCAGAGCCCCGTCCAACCTGGCCTTGAATGTTTCCAGGGATGGGGCCTCCACTGCCTCTCTGGGCAACCTGTTCCAGTGTTTTACTACCCTCATTGTAAAGAATTTCTGATGGCGGCACCTCTGGGAAAGCACATTTTTAGAGGGCAGAAAACGCACCAGAGAGAGGAGCGGGGAACAAAAAGAGTGAAAAACAGAGGGAACACCAAGGCCAGAGGAGAAGAAGGAGGAAAGCTAGAGGAGAAGTGTTTTCCCTAAGCGTGTGTTTGTTTCCTTGTTAGTTTCTACCTTCCAATACCCAAATCAGTAATTAAATACTTATAGTGATTGGCAATAAATTAATTTTCCCCAAGTCAGTTTTGCCCATGACAGTAACTGGTAACTGATCTCCCTGTCTGTATCTCAACCCCTGACCCTTCTCACTCCTCGTCTTCCTATTCCCCAGCCCTCTCTCCCTTGGGGGAAGGGGGGGCAGGGGGGACCGAGCAGCTGGGTGGGAATTTGGCTGCCAGACAGGGCCAACCCACCACACACCAGAGTGGAAGTTCCAGAAGTTTGACAACAACAGGATTTCAGGAATCACCATTCCCACTCCAAGCGTAAACAAGTGAGTCAGACAGCAAATATTAGCTTTTGCTTTTCTACGAGCTCCTTCAGTGCGGTATCACTTCTCTCATATTCATCTGGGAAGCCCCACAATGAAGTGTCAAGGCAAACACAGCATGATGTGGAGGAGGGCTGAGAACCAACATCTGCCCAAGCTCTGTTCGTTGGCTGCTCACTGCAATACCTATGCAGAATAGGCAGTACAAGTTCAGATTGGCAGCTAATGAAAATGAGGCAGGATTTGTGCCTATTTCTTGCTTTTCAGATGATGGGCCTCCCTGTACCAGTGGTGGCAAGTGGAATGGGACAGCATCACCCTATTGCTCCAGGGCTGTGTTTACACCACTGGGTAGCTCTGTGATGCCTGTGCTACTTCTTCACAAACTAGTTCAGGTACTATTTCAGGAGCTCCTGAGCTGTAACTACAAGGCTAGCAGGATAGATTAGCCCCCGTGGAGCTCTTTGTTGTGCCTATGCTTACTTGCAAATGACTGCAGCTTTGCCCCTCTCTATATAGCATATTTTTAATTGACTTCATGGGGTCAGTGCTTTTCACAGGAAGTCAGGCCGTGCAAAAGCACAAGCAACAAGGAAAAGACAAGAAGATCTAGGCCCCAGGATACTTTCTAGTAAGTGATACCAGAAATACTTTTCTAAGGAAACATATTTCCCTTAAAAAATCCACGGCAAGGGAGACCTGTTTGGCTCTTCCAGGCCCCATCCACTTGACAAGCCATTCCACAGCATTTTTCCTACTTGCCTATGCTGCTGTCATATGCTGGTGTGCACAGTTGTCCACGGATAATAGTCTCCACTTGTCCAAGGAATCTCATGTTACTTACCAGTATATCAGCAAAAGTGACCTACATATAGCAGATCAGAGCTAAGAGAAGAATAGTTTCCTCAGCCCTTGTGTCCTTCTGAGAGTTAAATTACTTTCCTTCCAAATGAGAAAGAAGCTAATGCATGGGAAGAAGATGACACCCACCTAAGGCATACTTGTCTGAGATGTGGAAAGCCCAGGCACACGATTTTCCTCTTTTGCTGTCTTCAACTGCTCACCTAAGTTGTATCAACACTTTCCTATGGTTTACACTGAGGCTCAAACTTCCTCACCCCTTTCTCCTCTTCATTGATCCATTTTACTGCCTCTAAGCAGACACTGCTCACGATATTTAAACCACTGATCTTCCTCAGTTTCTCGCTGGCCCAGCAAATAGTTTAACATTTTATTACAAGCTAGTTTTATTACATCTCCCAGAGGAGAAATTAGGTAGTTACACCTTCAGAGCTGCCGTTTATGTGTGCCAGGCTCAAGTCTGAGCCAGGTGGGAGTCAGGCAGCCCAGGCATCCTGATGTCGTTCTGTCAGATGTCCTTCCTAGCACTGAAGCTGCTTCCCAGCGAACATCACCACCACTTCAATGTTCCTGCACTTTTGAGTTTAAAAAGAAAATATCCTGACCAAGTGCCTCTGCTGTGCACTTCCACCCTCTGGCCTTTAATAACTCTTGGCAGCTGGGAATTGATCTGGAAAGCCCGACAGCAGACAGGATTGCTTAGCTGGAGGCATGCTCAACTTCAGCTTCCATTTTTTGGTCAAGCTCTCATTTATCCTCATAGTCTCTGAAGTTACTGATTCTTTGAACCTGACTGCTATTCCACATAAGCAGTGTTTTATGTATAATCAACTTCTTTATTACATAACAACCAGTAACATCTGAAAACTTTAAACGTATTCTTACATTTTAATGATAGCAAGGAAAGATTTATGGGCAGAGTAAGTATCTTTTATTGGCCCAATGATGTAGTTGGAAAAATGCAGACTTGCTTTTGGGCACACAAACCTTTTTTCCGGATTTGAAACAGAAGCTGCAAAACTGTGGCTTGGTGTTTGCTGTTTCTTTTAGTCCTGAAGCAGGTCGGGGATGCTTGAACTCTTGCCTGTTTTCCCAGCTGTGCGAGTAGACAAATGAAGGTATTAGGCCCCTGTGAACCTTGCTTTGGTTATACCCTTAGATCGTCATGGCTACATTACATTTTAGAACGTTATAAAATTCATTACAAAGTGAAATATCTATATACTTGATGATCTTGCCTTCAAATTGTCATATATCATTGTTTTCAAGTAATACCTTACCTCAAAAGTCTTTCTAACCAGCCTCTCTAGATTCATAACATTGAATTTTATTCCCTAAGTTGTATTTCTTTTTTTTTAAACTCAGAAAAAATGTTTACTTGTTTTTAGTCCCCTGCTGTGAAATTCTCTCCTTAAAGAGAAAGAAAATGCACCATCTGTGGCATACTTTGTAGCTGCTTATCTGAGGCAGACTGTTCAGAAGGAAGTAAATCTTTCCAACATTTTAGAGAGCTTGTGAGGGAAGGAATTTATCCACATTTAGCAGACACTGGGGTAAGTACATTCTTCTGGAAGCCAGAGGTTTTGGGGGCAATAAATCCTTCCATTGCTATTAGACAGGAGGCAATAAATCCTTTGATCTCTATCACACTCAATGATTTTACTCCATTCAGAATGTACATTTCATTGAGGTACTGTCTTCATTTTCCCACTTCCCTGGCTTTAATTTATCCTGCTTTTCTAGGTTACTACCCCCTTTTTTAATTAATTGGTTGTACTTCTCAATTGTTCACTGTAAGGGCATGGCACTCAGTTAATTGAGGTACTGTCTTCATTTTCCCACTTCCCTGGCTTTAATTTATCCTGCTTTTCTAGGTTACTACCCCCTTTTTTAATTAATTGGTTGTACGTCTCAATTGTTCACTCAGTTGCATTACCTGTTAAGAGAGAAAATACATGTTTGCTAACTTTCCTCTCATCATCTGGATAAGAGATTCTGAAATTGTACCAAAGTGTTCCCTCTCTTAAGAGTACCAAAATATTTTCTCTTTTAAATAGGCAAGTGTGCTTAAGCTTCTTGAAAGAAGATTTTCTTGAAGAGTTCTTTTACACTTTTCACCAATTTCAGATCAGACTTTTTCCCCTACATCTGGCTACAAGCCTCAGTAGGCTCTGTGTTGGCCTCAAAAACATTAGAAATCTAACACTCTGTGTTGAAAATTCTGAGGGGGTCAGGGTTTGCCTATTAATTCAGCACTATTTTTAATTCCACACAGGCAATGGTAGGATTTGTATCTGCAGCTTGGATTCTGATGCCAGAAAATAAATCTCATTGACAATTTCAAACAGTACAGCATCTCTCAAATATTCAGGAATTATCTTATTTTTCTCATTTTTCCCCTGTTTTAGTTTCAAAAAAAAAAAACAAAAAAAAAAAACAAAAAAACCCCACCTGAAAGCATTTTCCAAAATCCATTAATCCATTCAAAACAAAAGCAACCCACTCACAAATATTCTATAAAACTCCATCCACTGAGGGGACATATAGGGAAGACAAATGTGGAATGATACCTGCAACTTCCAGCATAAAAACCGAGGAAGTATCTGGAGTTTTTCGCCGACCAAAGTTTATTTCTGTCAAACAGTGACACCCGGTGGCCAGTTAAGCTATCCTGGCATATAGCCTTGCAACACCAGCCCTGGTACCTGTCTCTGCCCTTGAAAGGAGGCAGAAAGGAGGGGTGTTTCTGGCAGGCAGGTACCTAATTAGGAATGAGGGGAACAAATGAATGAGGGTAGCAAATGAGGGTAGCAAATGAAACAAGCTTATGGTCGGATATATAAAGCCTAAAGACACTGAAAGATGCGTCTTGGGGTTTTTTTCTTCTGGTGTTTGATAGCATCATATTAGACTGGAGATGCTTATCTGTTCCCCTAAGGATATGAAAGACTTCATATTTTGTTTATAAATATGTCAATTATTCCCTTCTGTCACTGCGTTCGTTTACAGCTGTTAGGCTGGGGACAGTTCCAAAAAACTGCACTACAGGGTGAAACTGAGTGCTGTCAGACTTTATAAACCACCTGGAACAGCAAGCTGCTTTTCATGCCCTGAAATCCCTAAGTCTTGCTTTTTTACAGTATACGTAAAATTGATAACTTCCTATAAAAATATAAGATTTAAGCTATGAAGCTATAAGAAGAAGTTTCAGACTTTTCATTAAGTCACTGATCTTGCTACCAAGGTGGGAGGCATGTTTGAGACATGAAATATGGGACAACATGGCTTGCAGCAGCCCCAGCGACGCTGCAGCAGTGCCAATCTCTGGCTCCCTGCAGCCCTGCCCTGCCCCGCAGTGCCCTGACACACAGCACTAGCAAGGAGCACTTTTACAAACGAAACTGAGGGTCCAGCTTACCACCTTCTCTAGAAAAAAATCTGAGAGTCAGAGACACACATTTAATGAACTTTGTTGGAGGATTTTCTGTGAACAGTTTGATGTAGACAAGACTCTTTCAGCCCATGCAACCATGACTTCTTTATGAAGGATGCTCCAGAGCAGGAGTTAGGCTGTCACTGGCAAAAATTGCCTTTCAAGTACAGCCAGAACAGGGACTATTGAGAGGTGAGAGAGGGACTGGTAGGGTTTTGTGTGGGCTCTGCTCACACAGCCAGTGGATTGCTCATTAAAGGATAGAGAGAGACTGGTTCCCTGCTTCATTCATTCTTCTACCTAGCTCCATTTCTAATTCATGCACTAAAAAGAGGTTGGGAAATCCCTATTTCCCACTTTGATTAATGAGGAGAGCTAATATTCTGTTAATTTTGCTTTACCCTATTAACTCTGCCCTTTCCTGCTTTTATATCCCTAAATGGACGGCAACACCATGTCAGGTTATAAAACTTCTTTGCTATTGTGAAAAATCTTAATTTTTTTCTTATTGATGCTTTTCTAGTTATCTAAAGTAAAGTTACAAGGTGGAATTAAAGATGAGAGTAGCTGAAAAAAAATACATCTACCAAACAGGAATCTTCTAATTTTCCTCATATTCAAGATTCTGAAACACTTGTTATATTCGAAAGAAACCCAAATACGCCATTATGATAAATGCACAGTAAGTCACTCAGCTAGCCATAAATGCTTCATGATGATGCCAGGCAATGCCACATTACTGTAACAATGATCCACTTATAGTCTCTGAATGTATTTTACTGCTGTAAGAAATCTCATGCAATGCATAATCTATATTAAGAGTGTTTTCATTAAACTTCAGGAAAGGGGGAGTTTTATTTGACATTAGCACTGTTTGTATGTGCTTTGTTTAAAACTTTCTGGCCTACAAACATTAAAATCATGTTACAGCGGTAACAAAAGACAGATACTCAAAACTGAGGCTGTCAGTCCACACTTGAACTTAGTCCCCGGGGAAATCATTTGCTGTATGACATCAGCAGGGCAAACAAGGTAGCTTCTAAAATTATTTCCAGATAGAACGCAAGAGCTGATTTTACCAGTGCTCTGAGGTCCAAATTTCCATCCTAAGTAAAACACAGAACAAATAAGAGGCCAATTATGTCTGTGACCGGAAGAAAAGCAATGCTGATTTATACTGGTTTTGCTGTGCAAAATGACTGTGGTTTTGCTTTTATGATACTGATACTTCTGCATGGAAATGCATTGTTTTCAAAGAAAACTAGGATATTCATTCTTCATTCACTCTTTTTTCTGTTCTTTCCTACTTGGATATTTATTTCTTCAGTCTCCTTTCCTTCTTTGTTACTCCCCTTTCCTTCTGCTACCAGGTTCCAAACGTGTCTGTTCCCTTAGTCTCTATACCCCAGGTCTCTCTTCCCCCAGTTTCTATTCTCCTTCTTCTGTTCTTCCTTCAGTCCTTCCCCCTTCTATAACTTGTTATACCTCCCTTTCCAGCACTACCTAATGCTTCATCGTTCTTTCATTTTTCCGTAATCCTACCAGGCTACTAGTTATTTACTTATTTTTAATGCCCATTATAGCCTCAGAATTTCTAAAGTCCAGTTAGTAGCTTTTAAAATGCCCTTAGTAGCACTTTTTTCTCTTCACTTCTTTCCCAGCAGCTGAAGAAGGGAAGGTTCTTGCACATAGATTCAGCACCTATTTAGTCAGGTCTGGGGGAAGAGAATAAAAAAAGGCAGAAATATTTGCAGCTACTGGAAATTTTTGGAACCCTCGCATGCAAATATGCTTGCAAGTATAGCTGTTACAATGAGGTTCATTTTTATTTTTCTGCATTAATCTTCTGCTCTTTCTCTTCATTTCTACTGTCATTTGGTGTTAGCTAGTTGCTTGAAATATTTTGCATGATTGGACTCAGCAACTATGTCGATAATAAGACAGAGCTCTAAAGGTCCCAAATTCTGTAGCCTCAAAATACTTGCAAATTTTCCTTGTTGCCAAATGCTGCCCCTGGCAGAGAAAATTCATTTTGTGCTCCATTAGGCTCTGCTGTCTTCAGTTTTCTCTATCATGCCTGCCTCTTTCTTTCCTTAGCTGCCTTCTACAGGAGCTTCTGCAGCACTTAGCATCAAAAGTGCAGTTCTTCAGAAAAACCTGTCAATGCAAGAATTTAAATCTGCAAAAATTACACAGTAATACCAGCTTGGGGCAATGTATCCTGTACACAAAGAGACTTTTTATCTTCGGATGTTGGTCCTTGTGACCAATTACCAAACCCATCTTCCTGACTTATTTTTATCATGGCTTGATAACATAGTTGCTGTGACAAAGACCAGTAGTATTTCCAGCACTAATTCTGCTGATGCACAATTTTGCTTTAACATGCAACTCCAAAATTCCTAAATGATGTCAAGAAAATAATACATATTTTGTTGTAATTCCAAGGGAACTTGCCTCACTCTGATCTTTAAAAAAAAAAGAAACTAAATAGTATAAAATATTTTTAAACAGTGGTTAGGGATTTCATGTGCGCATTTTACTGTCTTAATATGCTAAAGAATTTAAACAGCATCATTATGCAATCAAGTGCTCTACTAAGCTGACAGTGTCTATTGCTGTTCATGATGTTGCAGCAATCTTACTTCTGTGCTGATTTTAAACAATGAATTTCTGAGAGTCCATGATATACAGAGCATTTCTAATGTGAGAATGCCAGTGTTTAGTAACCTTGCCCAAATTCTAAAACAGGAGACAAGGGAAGGCCAGCTGAACCTTCTAGCTTGGACAAGGGGATTTATAGACATATATAAGATGCTATACAGTGTAGAAAGGCAGTAAAGGAAACAGCTAGTGAATTTTTATTCACTGTTTATCATACTGAAAAATTGCTGGGTGCTTATTAGGTTAGACATTAGGAAAAATTTCTTCACAGAAAGGGTTGTCAGGCACTGGAATGGGCTGCCCAGGGAAGTGGTCGAGTCCCCATCCTTAGAGGTATTTAAAATACAGGTAGACAAGGTGCTTAGGGACATGGTTTAGTGGTGGGATGGCAGGGTTAGGTTAACGGTTGGACTTGATGATCTTAAAGGTCTTTTCCAAGCTAAATGATTCTGATTCTGTGATTCTATGATTCTTATTACACTGGAATTAAGAGGCACTAGATGAAATTACCAAGTAAAACATTTTTAAAAATAAGAACTTTCCACATCTGCAGTTTGGCCATAGAGCTCATTACCAAATAAAGATTATTTGTATGCTAAAAGTATAAAAAGTATAAACAGACTTTAAGAGGGAAGAGACGACTGCATGGAAGTAGGGCCCACCTGGAAAAGTGTAGGTGCAGCATTTTGTTCAAAAACCCAGCAGCCTGGAGCAAGCGTAAAAGGAAGTATCTCTTTCCTTGTTTCCATCTTTACCTTGTTCTTATACTTTTTTCCTGCTCTTGGCTGGAGACAGGATACTAGGTCTTAGTACTTGTTAGATGTAGTCCGGCCTTCCCACTTCCAGCCATTACTATGACTTCAGTACAGCTGTTCTTGTGTTGGCATTTTATCAGTATAGGTTTTGTTAGTGTCATTAAGCATTTGAAAATTGTTGCTTTTTAAACACACAGTATTTCAAACACATTTCAAATTTCAAAACTATGAGAGAACAGTATGCATGACTGTTGAACAAGGTCAACATCCAGTCACCAGAGTTTCCCAAATCCAGACAAATAATGCCTGCATGGGATGCCTTTCTTATCCTTTACACAACTTAAACCAGAGGGACGTTATGCCAGCAGATTGAGACTTACATATCACAGTCACAAAACAGGTTGCTTCTATAGACCATTGCTCTCCTCAGCCCTAACAACAGAGGCCTCCAAAGTCTACCAACTCCTTGTCTCTAACAAAAATTCTACTGTATTTTTCAAACAGAACAATGCTCATAAATTGCATGCAGTGATATCTTATCCTCACTAGGATTCTCTTCACTAGGGGGAAGAAGATTTTGGTTTTGTTTTTATTTCTCACTATCCTACTCTGTTATTAACTGACAATAAATTAAATTAATTTCCCCAAAGTCAAGTCTGTTTTACCCATGATAGTAATTGGTGAGTGATCTCTCTGTCTTTATCTCAACCCATGAGCTTTACATCGTATTTTCTCCCGCTGTCCTACTGAGGAGGGGCAGTGAGAGAGTGGCCTGGCAGACACCTGGTGGCCAGCCACAGTTAACCCACCACACCATTGACGATTTATTTTAACAAGGCTCTACACTTCAGGGGGAGCGAAGAATGACATGACAAGAAACAGCACAGATATAGTGAAAAGGTGGGTCAGCAACCTTTATGGACAGTACCAGATGACCTTCTTCCTTCTCCAAATGCAACTGGGAAATTCTGTCTTTTAATAAAGCAAGGTGCCATCAAATATCTTTCTTCTAAAGGTGTCTTATGTTTGTGGCGGGAGTTCCCAGTTGACTTTGGTAGTCCGAGATGTCTGGGAGCTGGGCATCTCAGTTAGTGGTTAATGGTACATTTCCATTTGCAGGGATGGGAACAAATAACGTATTTAGTTATGTAACATTCTAAAAATATCCTAAAGATCAGCTGTTCTAATAACAGGAGGCAGTGTGAAAGACAGGACAATGAGAAAGCAATTGGGAAAAAGAACATTGGCCAATTAAAGCAAAAAATAAACACTTTCACAATTTTGAAGCTGAATTAAATGTTTCATAGTTAAAAATAAAAACACTGACCACTAATTACTGACCAAGATTGTGCTGAACCAGTTTCCACAGTGAGAAATTTTACTTTAAAATTTTGTTCTGATTTCAAGTTTTGAATCAAAGGAGTCTCAAAAACATGATCTGAATTGCCTTAGGGAAAAAATAATTTTGGTCAGTTGAAAAATGTCATTCAGTTTCTATTCAGTCACTTTAATATATGAGTATTGAACATAGACACTGGATATGCAACATATGTTGCCAAAAAAAGTTACGCACAAAATGTGCGTAACTCACACAGTGAAAATTTAGTAACATAAGAATCTGCAAGTGTTCTTTTTAGCATGGAAACAAGCTTGGAACTGAGCATAACCGGAAAAACAAGAAACACAGAGGCTACCACTTGAAATCTTGCAAATAGCCTGTAAATGATTTAAAATTTTGGTGTAGATGGATAGATAAAATATAGCAAGCTAAATACATTCAAAAGTGCGTATGATGAAACTAAAACAGCAAAATATAAGAAGTTACCTTCACTGAATGCCCAATGACACTTTTTTGAGTCTTTAATTAGTTTACTAATGTCCTTTGTTTTATTTTATTCCATTTTTACTGGGTTTAAAGATTTATTGATTTAAAGAAATTTTGATTTAATACTAAAAGGACATTTTTAAAGAACTGCTGAATTCTACTATTTATATTGCAGTTCTTATCTGTAGTTCTTCCATGACTTGAACTATAAAGCTTTTATGTCTAACAAATCCTAGCTGATTTCTGTAAGATCACAGATAAAAACTACTCATTGAAAGTAAAGAGAAATCAGTCAGCATTTTCAAGTATTATGATGTTAAAAGACTGTTTCCAATGAATTACAACATTGTAGTCTCTCTAGAACCATCTATTATCCTGTACACAATGGAGTGTTTAGCCAACATATGGGACCTTAAAGATGAAATTACATTTAAGGCCTGCCAGAAGAACATCCGCCAGTCAAAGCGGGTGATTAGCTACTAGGCAGCAAATCTGGGCTGTAATTTACTGTTGTAAATATGGATGGATAAATGAACTCTGGAACAAATAGAACAGACTTTAGAACTGTCATTTATGAAATAAAATCCTTGCCTAGTGAGGTCAACCCTACAGTTGATAGCATATATTTCTATTGTGTTTGTTTTCTTGGTTTACAACAATCTGGAAAGAAAGAGGCTAAAAGTACTTTTTCAGTAGCCTGGTTAAGGTTAAAGTAACAATAGTGACAGATCATCTTTATACAGTGATCCACCCCTTAAGGGTTATTTGAAATGCTTTATAAAACTTGCATTAAAGGTATACAAAGAAATCAGTGAATGCATTTAATAAAGATGTTTGAAATGATGAGTACTGTACCAGAAGTTAGAAGACAGCAAGCAGAGGAGAAGTATGTATTTGCTATCCTTCTATTGGCTTGAGAGTAAACATGAACATGATGGTTTGCTGCTCTGTGCTTTGGGTTTTCCAACCTGTAAAATGGGGACAGTGATACCAGCTGGATAGATGGAGACTGCCAAGCACATGCACATGACAGGGTAATTGCACCTCCAGGGATCCACAGATGGTTTCTGCAGTGCCAGCTCTGAGAGCAGTCCTGCAAAGTAACAACAGTAACACCACTTGCAGACCAACATGGCCTTAAGCATGGTGTCAGCTGGTGATACCACTTGATTGACTGGCTCCTTCTTAGAAAGTCTTCACCACCATCTTCTGCAAGAGACTATGGGATGTGAATAGTCTAAAATTTTTCTGACCTCAGGCTATCTACAGGCAGATTGTAGAAGGCTTCAGGTCTTACAGATACAAAATGGAATAATTACTGAATTCCCTGATTTTATTACTTGGGAAAATTTTCACAATGTTAGGCTCATGCACAAGCAACACCTCAAGCAGTTAAACTCTGGCATCGCCTCTTGCATGTTGAGAAACTCTCCAGAAGTAGGCTGAGAGAGGAGAATCAGCCCTTCCGAGGCACATCTGATCTGTTAAGGCCTTCCCTCATCCCCAAGAAGGCTCCCTCTTTACACTGCAATCATGCCCATGCAGAAATGAAGTTAGGAGATGAGAATGCTCTTCTTCAAAAGTTTCTCAAATGTACCTGACCATGCAAGCACTCCTGCTCCGTTCCCAGGTTAGAGATTTAAGCTGACTGTTTTCTCACTTGAAAGCACGCTAATATTAGTGCTTTGATTACTGCTACACCAGAAAAGGGTTCTCAGACGGTCTATAACTACCATCGTGAGCACGAGTTACCATAATACAAGTTACAAATAGGTTAGTCCTTGCACCCACAGGAGTTCCAAACAGTGGTGTCTCTTCAGGGACAAGCTCAAGTCTGCAGAATTCATTCCTAGATTTCAGAAACACAGTCCAAACGCAAAGGACTTACCTTTTAACTTTTCATGGGAAAAAATAGCACTTAAGGCTACCTCAATTTAATAATATATTTCAAATTATTAGTTAATTATTAATTATGTGCTAATTATTCTTACTGTCCTCCTTTGGGAAAAGGAGTGGAAAAAGACCCAAAAATGCTGGGGTGAGCCACATCCTTGCCATCCAAGTAATAAATTTCTGACTGCAGCACCCGCTCCGTTGCTCTGTTCTGATTGAACGACACAGATAAGATCCAGAACACTCTTACCTACTGGCTCTTCTCCTTCAACCTTATTACAAATTTTATAACTCCAGAATACTCTGTGTTATAACAAATGGAAAAGGTTTTTTTCTTCCTAAAGCTGCCACCAAGCTTAATGAAGCCTATCGGATAGAATCACTGCTTAGTTTCAGAATTAATAAGTGATTGCATCTCATGCTGGAAAGCTTTGTGTGTGCATTTTACTAGAGGGTATATCATTAAGCCTGTGTGTTATTCGTATAAAATGTAGGTTGACAAGAATTACAGTGGAGGGGAAAAAGAAAAGAAGTCTAGATTTATATGTAATATTTCTTCTGGAATTAAAAGGATTGATAGGAAATCAATTAATGATGGCACAAAAACACTTTCAATCCTTCTAATAAATGATAAATTATTATCATAGAATCATAGAATGTTTTGGGTTGGAAGGGACCCCTAGAAGTCATCTAGTCCAACCCCCCTGCAGTGAGCAGGTATACCGCCAACTAGATCAGGTTGCTCAGAGCCCCGTCCAACCTGGCCTTGAATGCTGCCAGGGATGGGGCCTCCACTACCTCTCTGGGCAACCTGTGCCAGTGTTTCACCACCCTCATTGTAAAGAATTTCTTCCTTATATCTAGTCTAAACCTACCCTGGTTTAGTTTAAACCCATTACCCCTTGTCCTGTCACAGCTGGCCCTACTAAAAAGATTTTCCCCATCTTTCCTATAGGCCCCCTTTAGGTACTGAAAGGCCGCAATCAGGTCTCCCCGCAGCCTTCTCTTCTCCAGGCTGAACAAGCCCAACTCCCTCAGCCTGTCCTCATAGGAGAGGTGCTCCAGCCCCCGGATCATTTTTGT
>NW_009258727.1:4768560-4828142 GCF_000687185.1 Egretta garzetta | reverse complement strand
CAGGGCTGCTCTCGATCCTTTCTTCCCCCAGCCTGTATTGATACCGGGGGTTACCCCGACCCAGGTGCATGACCTTGCACTTGGCCTTGTTGAACCTCATGAGGTTCACACAGGCCCACCTCTCCAGCCTGTCCAGGTCTCTCTGGATGACATCCCGACCTTCTGGTGTGTCAACCGCACCACTCAGTTTGGTGTCATCCGGTTAAAGGATGCATAAAGGATATGCATACGTTTTGTTGCTGGAATATGTCCAGAGGAGAGCAACAAAGCTGGTGAGGGGTCTGGAGCACAAGTTCTCTGAGGAGCAGCTGAGGGAACTGGGGTTTAGTCTGGAGAAAAGGAGGCTGAGGGGAGACCTCATCGCCTCTATAACTGCCTGAAAGGAGGCTGTAGTGAGGTGTTGGTCTCTTCTCCCTGATAACAGGCAATAGGATGAGGGGAAATGGCCTGAAGTTGCACCAGGACAGGATTAGGTTGGATATTAGGAAAAATTTTTTCACTGAAAGGGTTGTCAGGCACTGGAATGGGCTTCCCAGGGAAGTGGTTGGGTCCCCATCCCTGGAAGTATTTAAAAGATGGGTAGATGAGGTGCTTAGAATCATAGAATCATAGAATGTTTTGGGTTGGAAGGGACCCCTAGAGGTCATCTAGTCCAACCCCCCCGCAAGAGCAGGGACACCGCTAACTAGATCAGGACATGGTTTAGTGGTGGGATGACAGGGTTAGGTTAACAGTTGGACTTGATGATCTTAAAGGTCTTTTCCAACCTAACCAATTCTATGATTCTATGATAAGTCTTTCTTATTTTTTTATGCTCTCTTCCCCTAGGATCTAGTTTATCTGTTGCCATTTATTATTTCCTCCTATTTTTAAGAGAAAGGCCTGATGTTTTTATTCAACCCTTTAAAAGTAGTAGCAGATACCTCCTATGGGGATGAATGTTCCTTGCTGCCACACAGCTAGGATGACTACCCTTACACTTTGATCAAGAGTTGCCAGGAATCCAGGTATTCAGTTTATTTTCTGATACCTGAGTGGTCCAACTGAAACTTATTCTAAGTGCTAAAGCACAGAGCAAAACGCATTCTGTGTAACTTTTAAACACCAGAGTGAATGAAGGAAGCCTGACTGTCTTCATTGCTGTGTCCTTGTCTAATACACAGGGAGAAAGTGGAAGCGATGGCATTTCTAGGAAACTGGTTCATTTTGAAACAAGAGGTGCAGATTAGCTGACCACCCAGTTATCAGTTGCAATAGTCAGAATTTGGTGAGGAATCTGCTTGTTTTCTATTGGATCTTATCACAGGCTTTGCAGACTCACAAACCCAAGCATTTCTTCACAGAATTGAAGCCATGTGTAATAAATTAGGACATCTTAGTGCTGCAGAGTTAAAGAAACCGTCTCATAAAAGGCTGCTGGGAATAACATCCTGTAAGGACAGGGGCAGGATGTTTAGACTGCCACTTTAGTTTGGGGAGGGGGGATGAGGTTTGACAGAGGTACAAGTACAGACGGCAGGGCACTGTACAGAGCTGTACAGTGAGATACCTGGCTTGCTCTGGCTCTGAAAACACCACAGCCCGCCAGCATGGAGCCCAGAAGGGGTGAGCTTACCCTTCTCCTCAGCAGGGTTAACTAGCACACAGTCACACAAGGGTTGTACCATGAAGTGTTTTTCAAAGCACTGAAAGTCCTTTGCTGGGTCTTGCCTGTAGACACTCCAGTGTCACTTGGGTGAGATCATCCACAGGTAAAAAGAAGAATAAGAACAAGTCAATAGCAAGTTAAATGGTACTAAATTTGTCAGTTCATTTTATGCACCAGACGCATCTGACACTGAACTCAGTGCTGTCTGTGGAGGTAAGCAGGGCTTAGTGAGTGAGGCATCTCAGGGCCAGACACAAAGCTTTGGGGCCCATCAGGAGCAATGGTTATGTGCTTGGTAATGTCACAGTCCAGCATGGGGGTAGGGACTCAACAAGATCCCCTGGGGAGTGACCTGATAACAGGGAATCATACTCTTTCTCATTAAAAACTACCTGCTTGGCATGAACTGATGTCCATCTTAGTTGTCTTAGTGTTGGTCTGAATATGGCACCAGACTTTACACTAGATTTTTCTTCTTTGCTTCTCATTGCCTGATTTTGTCAATTAATATTGCAAGTTGACAAGCATCAACTTCTGACATTTTTTAATGACCTCAGAAGTTGCCACTGCATGATTTGGGCGAAACAAAATAGATGTGTGAGACTGGTGTCTGCAGATCTCTCCGTCCAGCACTCTAACCTTAGGCTGGGGAGGTCCAATGCACCCATGTCTGGCTTCAGACAATTTTGAAAAGTCCAGGAAGGAGGTTGATGGGCAGATCTGGAGGCAGCTATTAGGTAAAGGATACAGGGTCACCCTCCACCCCCACTGCAGAGCTGTGCCTGCTCACGTAGCTGCCTCAATGAAGAGACTGCAGCTCCCCTCGCATTCCCAGCCCACTGAGTACTCCAGCACCACATCCCTCCACTCTCCACAGGGAAGCATCTACCTTGCCCATTGCTGTCCCCTCTCTTCTCCCTCCTTCACCAGATGAGGAGGGAGAGGAGGCAGGAACGGGGCATCCTTGGAGAACAGGAAGGGGAACTGAGAAGGTTAAAAGGAAGAGGAGAAGAAATGAGAGAATACCCAACCTGTAGTTCAGTGCCAAAGGTGGCCAAACTTGCTGTCCACCCCATCTCTCTCCCTCCCTTGCTCTAACTATTGCAATTTGTCCTCTGTTATCCCACTGCCAAAATAATTCTAATCAACAGACAGATCTTTGTTTTCCCAATATGTATTGTTTGCAGGATTTGTTTGCAGGCATAGTCATCACCTTCTACTTTTTTATCAGACGTACAGAACGTTTCTATGCAAAGTCACAAATTTTCACCATCCTGATAAAATTGCCTACCTTTTGTCATAAACCTCATTGAAATACTATTGTTCATGTTTTTTTATGGTCAGCACATGCAAAGTTAACAGCAACCTGACAATGATGTTGGCGTTGCTGTGGTATATTCTCAAGCCATGTTTTTAATCTATGTGATTCTATTTCACTGTCAGTTATAAACAGCATCATCTAAAGCACCTTAACAAGCAAATAAATACCTCTGGTAATGAAAGATATTTGCCCTTATGATCTGTCACAATTCAGTGTATATAGGTATATACAGCTATGACAAGCCCCTGCTTTCTTTAAGATGGAAGAAAGGCAGAAGAGCCTCTGTTCAAAATGCTTGCATTCTGCCCTAAGGAAGGTTGAGCTCAAAGGGACAAAATCTTGATGTCAGTGATAGGTGTTCCAGCTACCCTAAGAGTTATATCCCCACTTTTCATCTCAAGCTCAGTACTGACTAAACTTAATGCAAAAGACTGCCAGAGAAGATTACTTTTTTTCTGGTGTAACAAGCAAGATCAGAAAGGAAAGAGCAAGCAAGGTGCACAGGGAGAAAGAGAATCCATGTTTGCACTTAGGAACACACTTAGGATTGAAATACACTTCAACATGTACCCTGCAATGCATTGTGCCTAGTAAAGTTGGAAGAAGGCCATCTTTGGCATGAAAGGCTGACTTTTTCAAGTAGAAAAGTCTAACTCTGCATTAATTTAGTTTGTGGTTTACCCTTTAAGTTCCCAAGAGGAATGTCTTTTTTTCAGTGGCTCTCTCAGGCATCCCCCCTCACCACCCTTTGGTGGACAAAGCTCTCTCAGAGTACCTCATAGTCTCATAGAATCAAAGAATGGTTTGGGTTGGAAGGAACCTTTAAAGACCATCTAGTCCAACCCTAGTGGACTAGGACACCTTGCTTGATCATTTTAGATGAAACCAAATGAGAAGATTTCCTTCCAGCAGTGATTTAGCATGACCCGGCCACTAAGAGGCAGCCAGTCCATGGGACCAGACTAGAGCCAATTTGCGGTAACACCCTGAAAATGTGTGTAGCGTGAATCTAGAAACCTCAGTACTGACTCTTTCACCCTAAAAATCCATTGGGCCACACTGAGAGCTAATGTAGACCTAAAGAAAGAAGACTCCAGTAAGAATAACAAATAGCATGGCTTGTAAAGCAAGCTGTAGCTATACTCAAGGTCCAGTTTGAGTGCTTACGCTTAAGTCCAGCTCTGAGGGAAAATGGTTTTTGAAAATATTCCTCTTGTCCTTTCTGTTCCTTTTGATAAGATCTGCACTTTCCGATTTCAGAAGATTATCCCTCTCTGTGTATTCAGCGGTGTTTACACTATAGTATGAACTGCAATTCATTTTGGGTTTAAATTGTATGCATCTCTAAGATGTGCGTTGGAGTAGTAAAGTACGCCAGCCTTCTGGTCACTTTTTAGAATGACAAGGAGGGAATCGCACTCTCAGAGATACAGAGGGTTCTTAGTTTTGTATTGGATCTGGCAAACAGCAATACTGCACTGCCCTCAGTATGTCCTTATTAAGCAAGCTACTGGGAAACCAAAAGACAGAGGAGAGAGATGCTGGTGAATACAGAGCACTGAATAGGCTAGGGTGCTGTAGCGGTCTACTGCATCTTCTACAGAAGACATTCATTCCTGAAAAATGCAGAAATACAATGAGGAGATGGTGAAGCCCAAGAGAGGTTTGCTTTTATGTCACAGAGTGCTGTGGGAAATTCTTCCTCATACAAAAGCACACATTTGAGTATACAAGAATACTGTGCAAAGTGCCGGTAGTGCTCTCAAGAGTCTAATTCAAAAAAAAAAAAAAAAAAGAAAAAAAGAAAAAAACCCAAGAAAAAAAGAAAGGAGAATGAAAATAAAGGGACCGGAAGAAAGGAAAAGAAGTTTTGCCAGGCAGTATTCCTATCCCAAATTAATAGAGACACCTTTAAAACGTCTTCAAAGCAGAGGGAAGGGGGGTGGAGTCCGGCAGAGCCCGGCTCCCCCGGCGCAGCCCGGCAGCAGATGGAGCTCTCGCCTTGCGGCTGAGCCGCCTCTCAGGGTCCTGTCATCGCATTTGAACCCTGTTTTTCCTTCCTTCCAGTTTGCCTGTTGGGTACATACCTTGCAGTGTTTGTCCTTTGAAATTTAGAAATGAGGTGAAATAGGAAAAAACAAAGTCAGAGGGTATTTTCCACACTAAAATAATATATTTCCCCTTGGGCTTTGATGCCATCCACATATGTCTTCTATAAAGCCACTGCTGCTCTAACAACTGTACAAGTCAAAGCAATTCTTTCTATCGGTGGATGAGGCCCTGAATGAGACCACATCTATAAACATTTCAGTAAATGCACTTCTAATAAAATGCATTTTTTTATTAGAAATTACCTAGTCATTAATTAGTACGAAGGAACTTCACGTGCCTGTAATTACATTGTGCAATTGGTTTCATGGCAAATTTCACCTAAGGTCTAACCTGAGTTGCTCTGTATTTTAAAATGCTGGTTTTATACTGTTTTTCAGTGCAGAGGATTTGAATTACAGTGCTTATCTGGTATTTGTCTAGACCAATAGTTTCCATGCTGCTTGAAGTTAATGCAAATAAGTCAGAGGCATGTTCAGTGCAAGACAGCTGACGGAATAGGTGGCAGCATCCTTTTATATGCCAGTTCAGTCAGCAGAAGTCCTGAATTCCAGGTGCATCCAAGTCTTACCAACTGAATGTTTGTATCAACTGATTTAATTCCTAGCCAAATGCCTTATTCCCCAGGTCTGGGGATATAGTCTGGCACATGGGGTTTGGAATGGGGAAGGTAGGACAATATTCACCTTGGTGTTTGCAGGTAGGAGGGGGTGCAGAAATGTTGTGCATGAGTTGTGGGACAAGGTAAGGAATAAATACAGCGTAGATTGACTGTGACTCCCATTACTAAAGATGCTTTCTGGAAATGATTGAGAGGCATGGCTTCGGGTTTCTTCTCACAACGGTATTTAGGCTTTTTTTTTTTTTCTGTTTAATTTTAGTTGAAAATATATATGCCATATTTAGGACAAGGATTATAGCCCAAGATTTCCCTCTTTACAAGGGGAGCTCAGGGTTTTATTCCTGAGGTGCAAGGAGACTTCTGCAAGCTGCAAGTCTAGTATCACTGGACTGGTTTAAGTCCTCTTTCTCTGAGAGTCGTATGGCTTTTCAGAATTTCCAGAAGTACTTTAGCAGACCTCAGGCTAAAGCAGCCTTGCAATGCACTTTTGGGTTTGATTATCTAAAGATTGATCGTGACCTCTGAGGAAAACAAAACTGTTCCCTTTTTGTTAAATTAATAATTTCACAAGCGCAATGGTAAAAGCCATAGACACATCGTGTTGCATTCCTGTAGGTAGCATTTCCATTTTTACATCTAGGATCTGGTAGCAGAGGGTAAAATTAAGTGACTTTGTGCAGGGGGAGCGAGCTTACTGCTTCTGAAAGCTCCTTTTTCTCTCCGTAGCAAATAGGTTGTGGTCGATCTGTCTTAATACAAACTCTGGTGCTCTCAAGAGCAGGAGTGCTGGGAGCTGTACTGCATTAGGAGTTTCAGGAAAATGGGAGAAGCGACAGGTATCTGGGAACAGATAGCAGAAAGAAGTCATATAACCAGCTTGATCATATATATTTTACAGAATATACTGGACAGGTCCCTTAGCTTAGCTATTTTGGAGGAAATTTGAAAAGAAACCCCAAACTCTCTAGTCTCACCTCCTGGGCAATGATCTGGTTCAAAGAATTTGCAAAGAGCAGAACCTGGCAAAGAGGGAAAATCCAGCTGCCAGGAGCAGGCTGCCAAAGGTTGCTGAGCTCTGTGGTGGGAAAAGGGTACAAAGAGAGCATGACTGGTAGGGAAATCGAGCTTTTCAGCCTAGAGAGACAGTTATATGAATGCTGAAGCCAAACACAAAATTGAAACAGCTAATTCAGCCCAGAAAAGCCTACTTAAGTACTATTACACTGGACCCCCTGAAAGGACAGTTAATTTTGAAAGTACCTGCTGTGTGGGGGTTTTGAGCCTGCAAAGGGAAATTCAAGCAGCAAATAGTCATGAAACAGGATTAGGTATTTTCTCTTCACCACCCACCATGCTTGTGCTCTCCAGCTTAGGCTGTTTCTCTCTGTGGAATATTAGTTTCTGCACAACAGTTTGCCTCCACAGAAAGTGCCACACACCACAACCAACAGCTGAATATCACATTCAAATCATTCAGCAAAAAGTTCTCCTTTTTTTTCTGGTTGCAGAAACATTGAGAAACTGCATAAAACTTTGTGTTACAGCTGTACTTGTGATTTTGGGCAACGAAACTTCACATCTGACACCTTTGAGCAGAAGCATACAGTAGCAAATCCTACAATCCTAGCTTACTCAGAATATATGGAATATATTACGACAGTAAACAGGTATCGTAACACTAGAACCATTTTCAGAGAAAAAGTCAGTGCAGACAGAGATGACAACATAAGAATTGCTTAAAAATTATTTGAATACACTTAATCTTGAATATATGTTTCCCAACCTAAGAACCTGTAGTTAAAAAGTACTGGTAGTTTTCACACAATATTCTGCACAGTTTTGTGAACATCGTGCTGTATGCACGGAAAACTCTTTAAAGGCTAACGTAAAATATAACTGTCTTTAGATTATGTATCACTGAGTTTCCACTGATTTTTACATCTGTTACGTGGTGATAGAACCAAGCCCTTTGTGTATCTGCATTAAGATCATGAGCCTCTTTTTTTAACCTTTACATATATCTATCAAGGAAGAACCTGTGTCTTTAGATAAGGGGCAGCAGAATGGAGCAGCAAAGCTGCAGCACTGGCAGGGACACTGCTCGAGAGAGACGAAGCAGCAGCATGTCAAACTCCAGGAGTCTTGCTCCTGGGTGTTGCTCCCTTAACCAGCATCTGGGCTGATTCGTCCTATGCCAGAGGCCACGCCGGTTTGCAGCTAATCCCAGGACAGACAACAGTTTGTACGGCTGCCTCTGACCTCCCGCAACCATAAGTAAAGTCTCTTAACATCGTCAAAAGTCCTTATATTAGCATGAGGGTGAATACATGAATACAGTTAGAACAGTATAATTGCTTTTGAGCCAGCTTTCTCATTAATTCTGGGCTGCCCTGAGTTTGTGACTTTAATGTGCAGCACATTTGCAGGTCTTTGGAAACATCAAAGCATCAGTAAAAACAAAAACCCATTAAATTAACATCCATAAAATGCCCTATGGCTAATAATAATACATCTCATGAACATGAGTGTTTGAAAACTGAGAGTGGCATTAACAGGGAACTACAATATTAAAAAATATTTCCATGCTTCTTCACACAGGGTCTTTTCAGCTTGCGATGGAAATGCATGCTGTAGTACACTTTAGTCACCGTTAATAGCTAGCATGGCTTTCATCTTTCTGCTTGATGCACGGTGGCCTCTTTCTCTGTTTCACTTGTGGCAGAGAAATGTTGCCTGGATTTTTATCGCCTTACCTGCTTGAGAGTGGTTGGTCCCATTTGCAATGAGGATCTACCAGCACTTTAGGAAATTGGCCAGTAAACTTGTAGGTAGCTCCCATTTAGAGTAGAGAAATAGGAACTCAATTGCCTAATCAGTCAGCACCACTGTTCTTTTTGACAAAACTGAAGAGGGGGAAGAACAAACTCATGGAAGTACAAACACATTATCAACATTTACCTTTGTGTTCATTCAACTCACTTCAGTCAGAGGAAAAGCTCTGGTGAGTCTGCCTGTACTAAGGGCTCATCTGAGCAGGGAGGCAATGAGAAACCTGGCTACTGCTCCCTGTGCTCGGACGGCTGGTATCTCAGTACATCCCCAACGTTCTCCCAAGCTCTGATGCACCAGGGACTGTTCCTCCAGTGCTCAACCATGGAGCAGGGTTCTGCCATTCGCCACCTACGTCCCCTCCTTGCATGTCAAGGATAGTGGCTGTTATGAGCAGGGTCAATTTTTTACCCCAAGTGGTGACGTTCTTCTTTAAACCATTTAATGAACAGGTATGGTCCGTAATTATGAGAGGAACCTGGGACTGAGCTAGAGGACGCTCATGAAAGGAGGAAGAATATTGCCATTTTTTCAGAGTGAGAAGACACTCGATAGCTCAAAGGCCAAGGCTAAGTGGCAGAGAGAGGAATGTGGCTCTCCTAACATTTGGTCTTCATTGTGGCAGCAGAGCATTCTCTCTACTCAGTGTATGATTTTCTTTTTAGCATATTTAAGTAAACTATTTTAATTAACTCATTTTATTACATAAGTAAGCATTCTAGGATGAAAAATGCAGAAAACCATCTTGAAAGCTATAGTAGGTACTGGGTCTGAACCAAAATTTTGGATCTGGTTATTTTCTACCTCTCTTTCTATGTCATGTAATATTTCCGTGGTGTTCAATTGTGCATGAAATGGAAATGTATGAAGCACAGATAAAACTCCATAGAGTGATACATAAGCATGATCTTTGGTGGAAATGGATTTGAATTAGAATTGGATTTAGAGTGACAAGTAAAGAGAACTCTTCAGTATGATTGAAAAAAGTCAGTATAAAATTACCCTTCTATTTCTGAATTATTTGATATTTCATAGAAATTTATTATTCACAATGTACAGGTCTTAGAATATAAAAGCAGGTGAAGAGAACTATTACAGCCTGAAATACAGCATTATCAGCAGATATCTTCAAGCCTAACATTACCCGGAAATATTTGCCCAGTCTTTCAGAACATATCACAGTGCAGGTTCTCTGATATTCGCTGCTCCTGTTACCCACAGCAGCTGTAGTAGTTTAGACTGTGCTGTGGTACATATAACACTCACATCCCAACTACATAGACTACCTTTTAACAGCAATTTTTATTGAAAACATACACTATCTGGCCAAACATTTTGCTTTACAGCATTGTTCCTGACCTCCTTTCATGAAATGGATCCTTGCAAGTGGATCTGCAAACCAGTGAACTTCATGGGCTCTCCCCATACAGGTGATAAGACAGTGTAGAGTCATCTTGGTTTCCTAGGTTTGAGGACAAACTGAGCAACATACTGGTCTGCAAGAACCTGGAGGTGCAGTAGCACCTCGGTGATATGAATCGCTGCAGCCATTCAAAATTAATCAGCACAGACATTTTATCCTTCACTGCCATATTCTACCCCAAACACAGGTCTAGAATGTGATTAATTAGAGTCACAAAACCACAGATAATGAAGAAACCATCATGTGCCCTAAAGCATAGCCTCTTTCAAGCCCTGGGGACTCCTGTAAACTGTGATTATACCTCAAATATTGAGTGTGATTCCTACCTCAGCATAAATGCTTGCTCCAAGTGACTAGTTGCCTTTCCTGAAACAGAGCAAGTAGAGGAATGACCTGCACAGCACTGTGACTGTTTCCTCCTCTCTATAGGAGACAGGTTGCCTTTATACAGACCAGATTCTTAGATTATCCTGTTATCCTATGCTCATCCTTTTTTCTTTTTTTTTTTGTTTTTTTTTCTCATTGACCCTGAATAGTACCACTCCTTTCAAACTGCTGTTTGTTATTTTTTCCCATTTTATGCCAAAGTAAATAAGCATATATGGAACCCCTGCCAGTAAGAAACAATGCACACCAAGAATCTCTCTTCTGCTCTTGGAAGAGCTGTAGTTGATGTCAATGGCATTTGTCAGTGAGATGAAGATCCCTGTTCAGAGCCCATCCTACTATCTTATATCATAGATGCATAGAAAAAGCTACACCACGCCACAGCTTCCTATCACCATTCCAGTTGCACAGGCTGTACCCCCAGCCTGCTTGGACACTGGGATATCTGCTTTAGGGACTCATTCAAAAGGAGCACCCAGCTAGGTTGATTTATTCCCATATTGGTCTTTTACTTTTCACACTTTACCCTGTCTTTTCTGTAAAAATAAATTTGTGTGTGTGTGTGTGTGTGTGTCCCCGCCACCACAGTTTTTTGATTTGAACTTCTGTATTCAGCAGATCAGTATTTTACTAATTGGTTCTCCATTCATAGTGTTGGAAAGCTAGGTTGTCTATCAGCAAATCAATTGTAACCAACAGTTCTGCTGGTAGATAGCCTGCAGCAGGAGTGTGCTTTTTGTTATTTCTCTGAATGACAACTGGATATAAAAACAATGTTATATTCATTGTAATTTTTTTATGTAGCTTGATCATATCAACCCTAGCAGCTTGCTGGAAACCACTTATCATTGCCAGTGAATACTTTCAGTCAAAACCAGCAAGTAAAGGTTCACCATCAGAAGTTATTTCCAAGCAACCATGAGAAAACTTTTGCCCCCTACCTGTTGTTCTTCATTGAAATCACTGCTTCTGTCAGACCTTGAAATTCCTTAAGTCAGAAATTGGAGCCTAACAAGATAATAATTATCTTCTATCAATTTTCCACTTGTCCTTTATCACTGCAACTGCCATGCTTGTGAGGAAGGACAGCAGAACATAACGTATCTAGAGAATGCTGCAACACAGGTCTTCTACAGCTCATTTCCCAAGGCTGTAAGTGATCACCCTGAGACAAGGCTTTAAAGGCACCTGAACAAGGAAAAGTGTTTAGGCATTATGTGAGCCACAAGGATGGCCTCACATTTTGGATTCCTCAATGAATAATCTTAAAGAATTTGCATCTGTCCGTGTCTCACTGGTTTGAAACTTATGGGTTTTAGTCTATTTAGGGACTACTATGAGCATAAACCAGGAAATAAATACAGCCTTCAGAGAATAAAAATTTTAGCCTATCCTCTACCTTCACCATACACACAGTTTGTCCATAACTTTTCAGACACCTGCCCCTGCCTGGAGTCTGGAGAAAGGTAGAGAGAGGCTGGATGGAGGTGATGCACTAGGAGAGCAAACTCTCAGCATGGCAGCCCTGTATCAGCTGAGGGTGGGGGGAGATTGGGAGTTAGGGTGGTGTCACCTTCTAGATTTCTCCACCTCTTGGTACTGTAATATGGTACCTGAGACATCAGAGACAAATGTGGCAAGGGACAAAAAAAAGTCTGCTGTGAGAAAGTTAAGGGAGGGTTTGCCCTTGAGGTAGCATTGACATAAGCTGTCAAGAAAACCTAGTCTGAAATGCCAATAAAAGATGAGGTGTGTGTTTGTTCTCGACCACCATGTGTGACTCCTGTTTAGTGTTAGATGGACTGAGGTCTGGTATCCACATCCACACAGATTTTAAACCCTTTCCTCATGCAGTGTTAGTCACCCGCACCACAGCCAGCTTCTGGCTCCCGACAGCAAGTGCCGCTGGGTGGACCTGGGTCATGTCTTCTGGCAGGCTCCATCACTGTGCCCACCAGCTCTGCTTGGTGCTCTGAGCCCCAAGAACTGTGCTATACTGAACCACACACCTAGCCACCTCCCTCGTAAGGTCTGGGTTTGCATTCCTTCTCAGAATTAGCTTAATTCTTGTAAAAAATGCTTGAGGTATTTTTCTCAATATACAAACCTTGGTTTTCCACAGAAGAGGTATCAGCAATGCAGCAAATATCTCCAAAACTCTCCAATGGGATGAATGGGGAGCAGTTCATGCCCCAGCAACCACTTCATCTGCAGTTGGTTCTGAACACCGGCAAGTATCACATGTCCAGTATCTTAGTTAGATATGCATTTATGTGGAACGGAGTGGTAAAGACCACCATCTTCCAATTCAGACTAAGCCTGAGTATTTTCTGAGGTGCCATGTCCCTTTGGTCTGCTTTCTAATACTTACTTGGCTTCCAATAATGCTTCAGATTTCTAATCCCAAAGAAGCTAAGGCTTTTTCAGACTCTGTTTTCACTTCCCAATAAGTAATGCACTAGTAATGTGGAAAGGATAAAACCTCAGGGTCATAAACCATGCTAGATCTGTGCAGAGCTGACATCGATGAGAGTTGTGTGTGTGGAACAAGGCCAATAAATTCTGGGGCTCTCAGTATTTGACTTGTACATGTTTCTATTGGCTTTTCATGGATAGGCTTAATGGTATTATCCGTGCCCTTAACAGGATAGTCAACAAATGAAAAATGTATCCGATAACCCACTCTACTGAATAGCATGACCTGACAGCTAGGGACTCCTACTCCAACCCTTCCACTGAAATAAACCAATTTTGCCAATGTCATTTTTCACCAACTGAAGCCTTTTCACCTCACTTTTATCTCAGTGACAGCCCTTCTCCAGTAACCACCATTTACACTGACAACAATCTCCTTCCACCACATGCTCCACTTGTCAACAACAGCCACTTTGTTAATATAAAAGTAGTTTCAGGGAGTTTTGCTCACAGTCTCACTCAAGTGTAACTATATAAGATGATATGTATCTTCCTCCAAAATCCTCATCATCTTCTTTTGGGCTGTTTTACTCAGCCAGTTAAGGGTCTAGAAATTAGAGCCTCATTTCCTCTTCAAAATGTATTTATTTATTATCATGGATGTGTGTATTTGAGGATAGTGAAGAAGCAGTGATCCTCATTTCTGTATTTCTTCTTATTTTATGGTATTCAATTAAATTCACACAAACAAAGGACACAGTCCTATTTAACACCTTGCTGTCTCATAATCCAGCTCTAAACCAGGCAAACCAAGCCTGGAGTGCAGCTTCAGCATAGGTGTTAGGAAAGGAGAAAGGGAAGCAGCATGGAAAGATGTAGATCTTCAGGTGGAGAGTGGTGGGTCAGTGGGGAGCCTCTGAGCATGGGGGACATTAATAGGGATGAAGGTTGTCCAACCCACCACTGATATCATAGCCATCCATCAGGGACACCTGCTTCATGCTTTGCCTTCACCCATTTTATTTCTTGTATGCCGAAGAGACATTTCAGCCCAGAAGGCCAACCGTACCCTGGGCTGCATCGGGAGAAGCGTGGCCAGCAGGTCGAGGGAGGTGATTCTGCCCCTCTACTCTGCTCTGGTGAGGCCTCACCTGGAGCACTGCGTCCAGCTCTGGAGCCCTCAGCACAAGAAGGACATGGAAGTGTTGGAGCGGGTCCAGAGGAGGGCCACAAAAATGATCCAAGGGCTGGAGCACCTCTCTTATGAGGACAGGCTGAGGGAGTTGGGCTTGTTCAGCCTGGAGAAGAGAAGGCTGCGGGGAGACCTGATTGTGGCCTTTCGATACCTAAAGGGGGCCTATAGGAAAGATGGGGAAAATCTTTTTAGTAGGGCCAGCTGTGACAGGACAAGGGGTAATGGTTTCAAACGAAACCAGGGTAGGTTTAGACTAGATATAAGGAAGAAATTCTTTACAATGAGGGTGGTGAAACACTGGAATAGGTTGCCCAGAGAGGTAGTGGAGGCCCCATCCTGATTCTATGATTCTATGATTCTATGATTTCTTTGCATTTCAGAATCCAAGGCCAAGTACAGCAGTTAAAGGGAAGACAAGGCAGGACATTTTGAAGACTATGGGGCAGGATTAGATAGCTACAGTGATACTGTACAAGCATGGGAAGGGCAAAACATGAGTCTCCCATGTTGTCTGCAGAGCTATAGAGCCCAAGAAGGGCAGAGATCTTCAAAGCAATGAATCATGAGGAAAAGGATCCTAAAGACAGCAAAAATGTTCGGTGCCACTGCTTATAGTTGATATTAGCTGCACTGAAAGTCTGTACATATAAATAGACACTCTGAAAATTAAACAGAGTTTCTGTTTATTGCATGTTTTGGCTGAACGCATTAAGAAACTTGCCTATTGCCCAAAGACTTGAGAGAAGGGGTTAAGGGAATCTTAGTAGATAAGATGCTGCGTAATAATTGTCTAGATTGCTGTGTAGGTCAGAGAATCAAATTAATAGATAGTGCTCAAATGTTTTGCTAACTATTGTGTGAACTAACTGACGCAGGAAGATTTGCGTCTCCTTATGAAGGACAGTTCTTGATTAAGAACACCCTGCAGTTTGGGCAAGAGCAAAGAAGCAACTGAGTCTGCGCAAGAACAAGGGGTTACTAGCGGTGACGAAGAGGAGCTATCAGCCTTCATCCCCACGACCCCCGACGACGGCACTGAGCAAGCACAGTCGGGAGGGACTTATGGAGATGACCTCATGAAGCTAATTTTAATACGAAGAGGGAACAGGTTATGCATATGTATAGGCTATTGGGAAACTTCATGCATATGTAACACTTTGCTACATATAAACAGGGCAAGTTGCCATGTGGAGGTGCGCACGACTTTGGTGGGACTACCCCCCAGCGCTGAATAAACATACCTGCTTTACAATCTTACAGATTGTGGAGTCTGTGTCCGCACATCAGACTTGGCTCCCAGCAGAAGCACATAGGACTCCTTGGAAGGTTTTGAAGGTTTCTGAACAAACAGGGAAATGGAATTTAGAGCCCATCTATGATCACCTCCTCCCTCCCAAAGTCTCTGAACTCTTGTCAGACTTCTGGTCTCTTCCAGGACCATCACACATCAGGAATTATCTTCTCCTGCTCCATGTGGATGTAAAAAGAAAAGTAGGAAATAGGTAGATTCAAGAGAAATAGAGGGCTAGAAGAGAAAGATATTGCCAGACCTACTAACATAACTGTTCCAGGCTTGGATAATTTCCACCTTTTTATATATCAATTCACTGTTGCAGGTTTGTTTCATCCTCTTCCTCACAGTCTCCATCTCATTTATCCCATATTCTCAGCTTTCTTTTTTCCCCTGCCTTTTTCTCCACCTGTCATTTTTCCATTGTACTGCTCCCCCCACTTTCTTGTTCTCTTCTTGAGACCAGAAGTATGAGCAATGCAACAGCTGTTTCCTCTGGCTTTTTCAGTCATACAGGTATACACAGACAGACAAATCCATATGTTTGAGAAGACAAATCAAAGGTACTTATTGTTTCTGCATTTGGAGCAGGTGATGGTGATGTTTGTGATGGTTGTCACAACTCACTTAAGTCTGGGGCCTGAGACCTCTGTCTTCTGTGCAGACAGGTTTTGTCTCAGTGTAAATGATCCACTGCACCAGAACGCTGAAGTACTTCAGTTGCATCCTCATCCCAGACCTCTAAGTATTTCAGGCCATTGAAAGCCAGTGAGAATGCAAGACCAGCCCTAGAAATAGGTTTGATATTCTACAAGAAGGTAGTGTAACCATGTACAGGTGTGATGTCCTTGTAGCCATCCAGAAAGATGCTGCAGGGCTCTGTACCAGCTGGAGCATCAGGCCTAGGAAAGAAGACACTGTATTGCACTGTTATTTTCTAAATGGCCCTCTCATTGCCTAACCAGAGAGATGGACTCTGGTAGCTAATTCGAGGTAGTAGAAAGCTTTACTGAGGCTCCTAAAGTGCTTAGCATCAGCAAGGAAGTCTGTTATGAACTGATTGATGAGGAAGCTTCAAATGAGTTCCCTGCCTCGCTAATGCGAGGAATCCCATCGCTACCCATTGGACAGGTTCCAGGAAGGACACACATCTCCATTACTGCTCTTAGCCCCTGTCGCCTCTCAGATGGCAAGATAAGAGATATTTAAATGAACATTTACACATGGTCACTATATGACGAAGGAATTTTATTTATCCCAGACACCATGTAAATGTGTCTTGCAGCTTTTCTGATCAGCGCTTTTTCCCTCTGGTACATAATGCTGCTAAACTCATAAGAAAGGGTACTAGCAGAACAGAAAAGAACAATTTGTCTTAGGCCATGACACAACTGACAATGTCACTGGACATAATGCTGAGGCTTAAAAAAGGCCTAGCAACATGCCAGAGCAATGAACTAAATAAATGAGAGATGACTTTTAAATCATATAAAATGAATAACAAAAGAATATTTTTGCTTCTGTAATACTAAAGTCCCTGTTCTGAAGCAAATTTACATGACAGGCCACAAAGGACTATTGATAATGTGTATAAGGTAGTACACACATGGAGGATTACCTTGAAAAGACTTCAGAAGGTCACAGAAACCAGCACTCACAAAATTACATCTCCCAGATTGAAGTTTTCCAAATACCCTTAATTTTGGCTCTTTGGGACCTAGACAGCTTACTCTGCTCTGTAAATGCTTTCATAGCCCCCTCCACTCAGCACTCACAGCCCCAGGCCCTTCTCTCTCTCTACAAGGCAGATTCCAGCCCTCCTATCGCAGACACCTAACTTTCAAGTTTTAGACATTTTCTAAGTCATCCCTCTCAAAGAAAGTGCATAAGGACCTAAATGAACCATTAAGAGAGAGTGATTGGGAAGTTAGAAGGCCCTCAAAGTTAGGGAAGCCTGTCTGCACCTGGTTTAGTGGCAAGGACAAGTGGATGGGACTTCCATTTGGAGTCCTTCAAAGGCATGTCCGACCCTCCACTGTCTATGCAGGGAACTAGGCCGTTTATTATTGAAGTGCATTTCAATAAGGGGCCTGAAATGTATGCAGGCTGGTTCACCCCTAGGATCATACCTGAGTATTTACTGGGGAAAGATGCAAAGTGAAGCAATTCAAAGGAGCGAGAGCACCTTTTCCATGTTTCACACATCTTTGTGAGACATCAATTCAGGTCACTTTAGAGAAGGATCTTCAAAACCAGCCTCCATAGATTTTTGCCTGAGTGCTTTTAACTGCTGCTTAACTATTTGTCTATTGGATTGAGCTTCCAAAATGAGACCAGCAACATAAAGGCGTATTTTGTGATACTCCACAGGGTTGGAAGATGAAGGGGCCAGAAGACAGTCTCAGGATCAAGACATAATTGTATGTCTGTATATGTCTAGCAACCAAATTTAGGCACATAAGACATGAAATGATGAAATATGAAAAAGGTGCATTTCAGCATTTCCAGGACAATGTATCAACTCAGTGGTGGAATGGGGATATCAGCACTGAATTTAGGAACCTATAATGGCAGTTGGCTGTTATGTCTTACCTATAACCCTATATCCCTTCGTAAGTCCTTCTGTGCTATATATGGTTTCAGAAAGGACAGTTTCTCGGGCAAATAGAGACAAAGGTGAGACACAGACCATGTGAAAACATGTTCGCATGCATGCATGGTTTTACTTGTATTTTTAACAAACATTTTGTGTTTATGGAAGACTGACGTTTAATTAGCAAAATGAATCTCAGGAAGTGGACTCAGGAGAGAGTAAAATCATCTTTATATTGTTTAGTTGAAGTGGTTGAACTGAGGCAGCAGGGAATTCAGCAGTGTTAGACGGGAAACTGTGGGCTGATGGTACCATATGGTTTGCGGTACTCCAAAGGAAAAAGAAGTGGGAATAGTTTTTATAAGACCTTATGGTCTTCTGTCATGAACAAGGGCATAGAAAGAGGCATAGAAAAGAACCTGAAGTTTTGTTTCCAATGAGTGGCACACAAAGCCCATTACTCCTTATATATACACTATTTCTCTTAATGCTGCGTACAGTTTTTTTAGTACTTTCTATTCTCTATCATGCTTACAGAACTCCATAAATCTGCCCTTTTCTGTTCAATGCATCCATGTAGCTGAGTGTTAACCTATTTGTGCCTTACATAAAATTTGTGTGGTTCGACCAAATAACCTTTAGGTCAGAATCTTATTAACCAGTGGCTTCAATATTGTACTTCCGGTACAAACTTACATAAAATCACTAAATAGAATTATGCTGTTGAAAGAAGTTATAAAAATCTAATACTATTTAAGGAGATAATTACAAATAAAAAGTATATGTTTGTATACACATTTTATTTTGTAAAATGTATTTTATTTTTGTTATATTTGCAAAACTCTGGATGTCTTTTTGCAAGTACTGTGTTTCATTGTATTTTAAGGTACTCTTGCTTAGGACAAAATAGAATTAATATAATCAAATCAAAATATGTACTTGGTAGGCGGAAGTCTGCAGCAAATATCAGCAACATTTTTACTTAACTTTTAAAATACTGCAGCTGGACATAGTAAGCTAACTAGGTATCAGCACTGCAGCAACTAGCATTTTGACAGTCCTGTGTCATCCTGACTATAAAAAACAATGCTAACAATATAAGTGTCCCCTTAGTGATGCTCTTTCAGAATTGGATTAAATAGTCAATCAAGTTCAATGGCTTTCTGTGGTATGGAATTGTACACGGCATATCTGCCAACAGTGATTGCTATATATTCAAAGGCATGTTATTACTTCCCTGTTAGGTCTTGAGGACAGACTAGTGTTCAGCTGGTTTTATCTAGTCCACCTTTCTATTTATATTATACTAATATCTAGAATTCCTATCGCTGTTTGTTTTTATCATCTGAAATCATGGAATGAAAGTAATCAGAATCCTTTTGAGACTCATTATTTTTAAAGTTTTCATGTTGATTTTTGTTAGGCAAGAATGGTTTGAGTAAATTCAGGACTACATCTTTGCCTGGTTGAAACAAGAGTCTTCAAGTGACTGAAACTGCCTTGATCTCACAGCATTGCAGCTTAATCATAAGCATAAGGAGGCACAAGTCCTTGGTTTGCTTTATCATTAGCAGAGATATTATTTAGTGAAAATATAGTTCTGTCTAAAAGTGTGTTGCACAAGCTTTGTGAACTTTCACTTTAGTAGGCGATATCCTACAGCTTGACCATTCTGTATCTTGCCCTTCAGGTCAATTATGTTGTAAATGACAACTGGAAAGAAATCTGTGAACCTATACCTGCTTTAAAATTGCTTCCCCTGTATTTTATTTGGTAAGAAGATGAAGGCATTTCCAGGTCCAAATAGTCCAGGGCACATAACGCAACAGCAACCATATTACTGAGAAAGACACCTGCAAGCAAGTCCTACCTGTATATCTGTACATCTGGGGATGCTGAGATTTTAATTATGAGGGTCGAGTGGGAAACTCTTTTCTGATTCTTAAGGGATTTTATGATATCAAAGACAACATTCTTTGATAATCTTTCTCACTCTCTCTTTGAATAATCGACATTAAAAAAACTCTTTTTTCACAGATAGACTATCAAAGAAATACTGGCTAAGGTCAATTGAAGCACCTTTAATTCAACAAGGTATTATCAACCTTTTTATAGTTTATCTTTTTTTAGCATTTTTATTCTTAAAATGAGAAATTATTACAAACTGGGAAACATATTTTGAAAATACCAAACATGAACATTTGGCTATTTTAGGAAAAAAAAATTATAAATTCTCCAGACAGAACTTTTTCGTGTCTGTTTCAATGGACTGAGTTTCTAATGAAAACTTCCAGCTGTTCTCCTTCTCCTCCGCAGCTTTGCCTCACATCTTGCCTATGTGAAAGCTACTAACACCCCCGTTAAGGTGCCTGTTAGCACAGTGGCTGATTCAATTTCTCACTCTTCTTTGTTTCATCCATCTTACCTCTGATGGTTCGGCTCAACACCTCCAAGGCCTTTTCTATGCTAAGAAACGGAGCAGGGCATGGGCCTGAGCACTGTCTTGCAGTCATGCGTGCTGCTTGATTCATTAGCATCTTCCCCAGCATGGTTTTGGTCTGTGCAAGCTAGCACTCTCCCTGCTGGTGCTATAGCATGGACAGATAGATAGCTTCAATATACAGGTAGGTAGCTAATTATCAAGCACGGGACCAATTATGATACCAAATCTGAGTAAGGCTGCCCTGTTTTGCCTGGGAAGAAGTTTATTTTTATGGATAAAAAACTTGTTACGTTCAGGTAAGTTTCACTCAAAGCAGTCAAAGAAATCTCTCAGTCAATGCTCATTCCAAAAAGGGCTCCGCTACTGAAATATGGGGATTGCGTATGTAGAGATACCCCATTTGTAAACAGGTTTTTGTGCAGACACTTTGTCAGAGGTTACTTCAAAGTGTTAAATATAGAGTCGGTTATGTTACTATCACCTACGCTTTACTATGAGTGCTGAAAGGCCAGGCTTCAGTACGACCCTCTTAAATTAAAAAAAAAATCAAATATCATCTTTTCCTTGCCCACAGATATGTTAGCACTTCCTTCCCTCTCACCCAGCCCCATTTCCCACTCATGAGAGGTAGCCACCCATCTGCCCTTATGGCATATTGGTAGCTGAGAAATGCTTTTGTGTATTGCCGAAGCTGAGTGCTGCGTACGCGACTGTGCTGGAAATGGCCACTCTTCAGTCGAGCCCAGCAGCTGCGAGAGGTGTCGGGGTGCTTGGTGCAGCATTTTGGAGGCTCTTTGGACCTGAACTTATTAAATGCATGCTCACAATTGCACACTTGATCTTCTGGTCAATGAGTTAAGTTCCATCGTTAAGTTCGTATAATCAAATCTGTGCTGCTCCAGCACTGAGCCACTTGGGCACTGGAAACCCTGAAACCACAAGCTCAGTGCTCCAGGAATATGCCATCCCACAGAATACCTGTGAAGCAATCACCTTTGTGTCGTTTTCTCACAACAAATGTGGTTGTCCCCAAAATTCTAACAATTAAAACAGAAATAATTTTGTCAGGCATACTTTTTCTGAGCGCACACCTGCTCCACAGAGGTACAGTAAATAATTCCTTGTCTCTGAATTGGTTTACATTTACACTTCAAAACTGTGAGGAATAAACCTGACAGAGCTATTTGATCTTTGCATGAAAATGGACTTCAAAGCTGAACGTGTATTTCTGTTCATTTTACAGCTACAGATTTCCAGCAGAAAGTGATTATGCCTCTGATTACTGATGCCTATTGTAGTAGCAGTTTCATCTAATGCTTTTTTAGAATTTAATCATTGTCTTTTGTTGGCCAGTACAACAGTACAGAAAGCTTTGCACTGCATGTCTAAGTGGCTAGTGTAATTGAAAAACAGACTAAATCTACTGGATTTTTGTAATGCAGTAAAACATGAATAGGAGAATAAAAATGTCCTCAATGTCTGGATGTGTATTGTTACTTTGAAGCTACTCCCGGCTACCACCACGATAGGATCAGAGGAGAAGCTAACACCCACTACTTTAAATAATTATTGGATTCGTTTTTCTCATTATTTCTCATTCATTCTGTTTTGACCACCCCACTTGATGTTATAATTAGTTCTCTGAAAAACCTTTTGCAGAATAAATGATTCTGGCTTTGGAGTATCAGAGATATGACAACTATGTGTGCTAGGCAGAAGAAACAATTTAGTCGTCAAAATTTACAGTAGGGACCCAAGTTTAATTTGAATATTAGTTAGAAAAGCATGCATATAAGAAGCATATCTTCCTCCTTGTAAGCAGAAGCATAAACTGGATGCATAGAGTTTCTAGTTATGTTAGCACATGACTCAGTACACTGAATCTTTTGAACCCACGTGTTAATGGGTCCTTTTAAATGTTTTTTTTAGATGACGTCAAATGCATGTACCCAGTCTCAAACATGGATGCAAGTCCATCATCAAAAGGTAGAAGGAAAACAGTGATATTTGCTGTGAATAAGTCTATTCAAAAGAAGCTTAAGGAATTTCTCTCTGTACATCTATAAGCATTTTTAACCTATTCAAGACATTTTTTTAACAGAAGGGCTGTAAACATCCATACATACAGTAAAGACCCTTTTGCTTCTGTCTTGTTTTTCATCTTTTCTGGCTTCCCCTCCACCGCTTCCTCAGTCTTTTAATTTCTGCACTCTCTGGCTCCTGACTTTGCACACTACTCATCCCAGAGGGAAATGCTGGGTGCTTCCCCTTCCATGGTACACAGTGAAAATGCAGTTTTAACAGTCAGAGTCTAAAAGGCTTCTTACAAGCCCCTGCATGCAAGAGCAGCACCCAGCCAGTGTCCACCTGGCAGCAGACATTGCCTATGCAGCAATTATTACATTTCTGAGATTTCCATGAGACTGATGGAAGATAAAAGCCTCCAAGAATGGTTGTCCCTTCTCTCTTCACAAATTCAGTTGCAGGGACGATTATATGCATCGGACAGAAAGATGGCTCAGAGTATTGGCTCTCAAACCCTGATCCAGGAACAGACCTGGTCTTGAATGCAGCTCACACAAAGAGACACAACCAAACACTGTCCAGTGGTTTCAGTGGTTTCAGTGGCAGTGCTCCGATATTTAATAAGACTGAAAGAAACTTTGAGCTCTTACAGTTGTCTGTTGCTATAATCATTTAAGGATCATGGCATTAGTGACAAGATGATCTTAAAGGTCTTCTCCAACCTAAGCAATTCTATGATTCTATGGCATGGTGGCACAGCATGACTTCTAGCTTTCCTCCTCTGTTGATGCCCATGCACCAGTGCAAAATGAGTCTGCAACAAACTACTTACTTAGTTCTTTTCCAGGAACTGCATGTTCCTGGAAAATGCTGCAAAATAAGGAAGTCATTCAGAACGCTAGAGAATATGGGCCAGACTGCCCATTGCTAAATAAAAGTGGGTACCACTTTTATTTCAGCTTTTCCATTCATCCTACCAAATTTTTTTCCAGTGGAAAGAATTCAGGTGTTCCTCATTATCCTTCTGTGCTGTTCTAGCAAATAAAAACATGAAATAAAATTAAGTCCTTTTCATTGGACAGTGTTTTAGTGGCTCAAATAGTATAAAGTCAATATTAGTATTCATGTCACATTCAATTATCTCCTTACCATGTCCCCCCATTTGCTTTTCCCTGTGTTGGTTCATCACACAATGCTAATTAGGTCACTTCAAATGGACCATAATTGACAATGGCACTTTTGCAGGTTTATATTTTCACACAGAAAATCTGAGAATAAATTAATGACCAGCAATTTTGACAATTACGGTCAATTAAATTTGTCAACATCACGATTGACAAAATTAATCTATATTTAATATTGAAACCTTGACATTAAGAATACAGTCTTGGCAAGTAACCAGATTTAAGTGACAAATGTGTAATACTGCATCAAAATGATTCACTCTCAAATGATATGTGCTTAAATGTCAATGTCTTTTGGATCCAGTACCCTACCAATACATAACTAACAAAAAATGTTACTGAAGCTCACATACAATAATGGAAAAAAATTATCTTCTAATTAACAACCACACCATTGGCCTTGATTAAGGTACAGAAAATTCCAGCATTAGTTTTTCAGTGTTTTAACTACATGCATATTTCATCTAAAACTTTAATATAACAAAGATCTCTATAACATGCCTTTTCTCATTCCTAGACTGGCTGCAAATTTTTACAGGCAAACTGCAGGATACCTTGGCAATTTACTGACAATGCTCAACTTTAATCTTATACCATTGAGTCCATGCACCAGAAGTGCAGATTTTGTTCACTCTTCTGTGCAAGTGTCATGGTTTAACCCCAGCCAACAACCAAGCACCATGCAGCCTCTTGCTGACTCCCTGCCCTGGTGGATGGGGGAGAGAATCAGAAGAGTAAAAGTGAGAAAACACATGGGTTGAGATAAAGCCAGGTTAATAGGTAAAGCAAAACCTGCGTGCACAAGCAAAGCAAAACACGGAATTCATTCACTACTGCTCACAGGCAGGGAGGTGCTCAGCCATCTCCAGGAAAGCAGGGCTCCATCATGCATAACAGTTACCTGGGAAGACAAACGCCATCACTCCGGACATCCACCCCTTCCTTCTTCAGCTTTATAGGCTGAGTATGATGTCACATGGTATGGAATACCCCTTTGGTCAGTTCGGGTCAGCTGTCCCACTGTGCCCCCTTCCAGCTTCCTGTGCACTCCCAGCCTTCTCACTGGTGAGGTGAGAAGCAGAAAAGGCCTTGACTCAGCAGTAACTAAAACATCCCTGTGTTATCAGCGCTGTTTCCAGCACAAATCCGAAGCATAGCCCCATATTAGCTACTATGAAAAAAATTAACTCTCCCCCAGCCAAAACCAGCACTGACAGCAATCCTCCCCTCAGGCTGCATATACCTTATAGTCATAATAAAAAAACATCAAAATTAAGTGCAGAATTAATTAAATGCAAAACTAATTAAATCATAATTTAAGCATCAGAATAAAGATGAGCATAGAAGAATAAATTAAAACATAGTGCAGTCAACAGGGTTTGTGTTATATGTATGAAAGAACCAAACACATACAAAGTATTTCTTCCCAAGAAGCCCTGGAGTGCGGATTGGACAAAACCAAAACTGGGTGAGACTGGTAACAGTTCTCCACTGCTGGATCTGGATATAAAATGAAAAGTCAATTAACTGAACTTCATTTCAGAAGAAAAGAAAACTGCTATTTGAAATCCTGTTTATTGTTACTACCTTTTGCTTGACTACATTTTGCCCTGGGGATATACACAGGTCAAATAGTTGCATTAATGCAATTCAGACAGGCTTTTTGAAATTAATCCCCCACACTTTGCAACACCCAGGGAGACTTCTGTCTTCTGTGGTCATTTGGAAGTCATTAGTCAAGCTAAACAGCCATGAAAAGCATTGATGGGACAGGATAGTAAAGCAGACACAAAATAATCCTTATTATCCAGGATATATTAACAGTGTGTTTAACATGGAGCTAGTGCTATATCAACTGTAAAGCAAGATGGCTTGACAGACATTGATATAGTTGGAACTGTATTATCATAGTCAAATGCAAATTGAGGATAATAGCTGGCAAATATGAGAATAGACTTCATTAGCTTTCCAGGCATGTGCTAGCATGTGAACAGCATATTCCCATATTCACTTTGACCTGAAGTAGCTAAATTTGTTTAAAAAAAAAATAACAATTCATTACAGCACTGAGTTTCCTGATTGAACCATGGGGTCTAAGTCACTATTTTCACAACTGCCAGGAAGGCCAAATCAAATTTAATTGAAAATTAGAGTAAAAAGAGGTACATGTCTAGTATAATTCTCCTTACCTTTTTCAGAATATAAGACACTACGTGATAACATGATGTCTGAGCAAAACCTTATATTTCTAGTGCTTTGTAGAAATTATTTTCATCTTCTACATTGGACTGGGTGGAGAACGCTAGCATGCCCCAGGGATAAAAATTTCAGTCCTTAAGTTTTTATTATTAATATTTGCATTACTAGAGTGCTTAAGAAGTTCAAAAAGAAACAGTGTTCTAGTTGAGGTAGTCTTATACCAGAGTGGAAACAAGATTATGTAAAAGCAAATTTAAAGTCACTTTAAGAATAAAGAGCTGGAAATAAAGATGGGGGAGAAAGCAAAAGGACACAACTTAAAACTCATTGTAGGCAAGAGAAATAGGCATGAAAATACCAGATTTGTGGAAGAGTTCCACCTGCAGAATCCCACATTTGGTTTGCAACACAAAGCAAACCATATTCTTGGGTCCTGAACACTTCTGACAATCTGTTTCTTCGGTCAGATATTTCATCTTGTCTGTTCTGATTACGTCAGAGAAATCAGAGCAGGGAATCCTTCTGCCTGTGATCTGCGTCACAGTTTCTGACATAGCCATGGTGATAACAGCATGATGTCAGCTTACTCCCTAAAGAAAATGCATGGTGAGCACAATCATTATAAAGCAAGAAGAGAAATAATAAAAAGGGTTATTTGATCACTGACAATAAATGTGTCCTCCACAAGGGACTATAGTACAAAAATATGACAAAAATTCTCATATCTATACTGACCGTAAATCTTGCACTTCTTCAAAGAACCACTCACTTTTTAAATAAGCAAGGAACCAAAGAATGGACCAATGGAATATAGACTCCCTCCAGAACGAAGGAGGCTTGTCCAAGTCTCCAAAAACACCTCACTTGACTATTCCTATGTATAATTCTATACATTCCCTGACTGTAACCTCCCAGGTCTTTGTCACATTCCTGAGATTCAGCCACACTCCTTGAAAGAACCATCTCTGCCTCTCTGTTGCCATAATTCATACAGGAGGAAGCAGGAGCACAAACCCAACAGACTTTCATGGGCTGTTTAAAATTGCTGATAGAAGAAGCAGGCGTCAGAGGCTGGCTTTGAGGAGCCAGCTAAGGCAGGCTGGCTTAGAGACTTACTGTTTCCAGAGAATGATAGAAAACTTTCTGTTTAGTGAATGTTTTTTCTGCCCCAAATTTTCAGTAAAATAAGCCAAATTTTTTTTAGCCACCCTTCCTTTGTGATGAGTATTGAAAACAATTCCTTTTGTTCTTGTGGCCTGGTTTTTAAATTATTTTTTTCTTTCAGAGATCAATGTGTAAATGAATAATGTTGAATTTATATCATTGTTCAGTTTAGGCTCCTTGTTGCATCGACAGTTATCTACTCGAATTTGTAAATGCAATATAAGTCATTCCAGACGTGTAAATAGTGGACTGTGTTAACAGTAAATCAAACCACAGGATACAAAACGCACATTCACAGCAGTGAATGTCTCCCCGTAACTGTTTAGAGTTGTGGTATGTAGGTCTGAGTGAGCCACGGGACTCTCAAGAAAGCAGAGTGGAAGTCTAATGATTCAAAAACTAGCTGTTAGTTTGCTGTTTGGAAGATAATGAAGAGAATATGACTGCTTTAAAATACCGAAGCTGTTCACACCTTGTAAGCTGTCATTCAAAGGTACTGTCAAACATCAGCAGAATATTTTTCTTTCTGTAACAAATTGTCAGCCAAAAAATTTTTCCTTTGCCAAATGTAATTTTTTGAGCATCTACCTTTGAACAGTATATGTGAATATTGTCTTCAATAAGATTTCTTTGTTTAATAAAGACGGGGGGGGGTTGCTGACTATATAGACGTCAAATACGACTAAGGAGAATAGCATTTTTGGCAGCAAGAACTTATATACCATTAATAAGGTATTGGACTGAAGAATTTGGTACCTTGGATGTCAGAGTGGCTTAAAGGGAAGAAGCATGGAGGAAGAAGCTCCTTTGGAGCACTTTATTTATTAACTCCTAGATGATCACCTAGGTACAGTAAAATGATGTGAGCATGACCAGATCTGTCTTCTGTAGCAACTTTAGGGGAGTCTTCTGCATCTTCAAATGGAAACTCTGGAACAGGGTTTTAGTGAAGCAAAATTGTTCTTTGTACCAGTGCTGCTGCATTTGGGTATGAAACCAGAGGAAGTTTGTTCTGTTCCATGTGTGCTCAGCTTTTAACATTGACACACATCGTTTGGTTTTGCAACCAGTTTTGCTCATGACCTGAGTCAGCGTGGGTTTTTTGGTAGAGATCTTTTTAGATTCCCAGGAGAGCATTCCAGCCCCTCCTTCCAGGTGAAATCAACACTGGTAACACTTAACTGAAAAGGATGTTGGGCAATTCAGTTTACTAAAGTTTGTAAGACGATTTAAAACCCTCAAATGGAAGCTGCAATCAAAGTACAAACAAGATACTACTATTTACATCTAAATTTGTAAGGAATCATTTGAATGCTACTTAAGAACATGGATTATTTAATTTTTTAATCAGAGAATGCAGATGAAGAAACTCACTGATCACAGCATGAAAACTGTAATACCTATCCTCGGGGACGAGGAGGAAGCTTTGAAGTTGTTGTCACAATTATACAAAAACCACTCTTCAGTACCTCTGCAAAGTTGCACAAAGGATGAGGCTGAATATGCTTTCATACAGATAATGTTTCTTCTGATAGAAATGAGCACTTTGTAGATGGTGTCAATAAGATATAAATACAGCCTCTTGAGTCACACAAACATATAGGAGAAAATTACAGATAACTGAGACCTCCAGGGAAAGGTCTACATCCAATGTTTTCATAGCATCTTTTCTCCAAAGAGTCATTTTCTTTTGCTATTAAGAGCCGCAGGGGGCACGCGGCAATTCTCTATCACTCCCGCTTGGTTGGGATGAACAGGAATTCCCTCAGCAGACCCACATGCTTTGAACTGCCCCCACCAGCTGAACTTTCCTTTTTATGGCTTTCTAATGCTCCTATCAGGTTAGAAGCAAACAAGAAGAAACAGATTCAACTAGTGAGGGGCCCTGTGAGAGATGAACACACACCACCAGCCCGCACAGCCCAAGTGTGACTCCAGCTGCCATCTTTGCAAACTGTATTTTCTACCCTAGGCACTGGATCTGTGTGAGCACGGAGAAAAAATTCCTCTGTGATAGCTAATGAGTCACTTGCATGGTTAAGCTACAGTTTTGGAAGAATGATGTCAATTGGACATGCCTGCAGAAGAGCTGCTTTCCCTGAGCATCCCACTCATTCCTTTGGCTCAGCACTTTAAACACACCATTTCTGGTCCAGTTTGGGACGGAGGGCATTTGCATATTTTTTGCTGGTTTCTTTGTTCTTCTCCATTAGGTTTTTATGATGCATTAAAGAGGTGTTGTGTGGGGGTTAACCCCAGCCGGCAGCTCAGCCCCACACAGCTGTTCACTCACTCCCTGCAGTGGGATGAGGGAGAGAATCAGAAGAAAAAAAGAGAAAGATAAAACTCATGGGTTGAGATAAAGACAGTTTAATAGGGACAAAAAAAGCTGGGTGTGCAAGCAAAGCAAAGTGGGGAATACATTTTCTACTTCCCATTGGCAGGCAGGGGTTCAGCCACCCCCCGGGCAGCAGGGCTCCATCACACATAAGGGTTATTTGGGAAGACAAACTCCGTAAAACACCCTAACTCCAAATACATTCCCCCCCTCCTTCTTCCTCCAGCTTTATATGCCGAGCATGACGTCATATGGTCTGGGATATCCCTTTGGCCAGTTGGGGTCAGCTGCCCTGGCTGTGCCCCCACCCAGCTTCTTGCCCACCCCCAGCATCCTTGCTGGTGGGGCAGCCTGAGAAGCAGAAAAGGCCTTGACTCTGTGTAAACACAGCACCATAGGAGGTGCTATGAAGAAGATTAACTCTATCCCAGCCAAAACCAGTACAAGAGGCAAGCGGAAATAATTCACCAGTGTTGGTGGTACAGAACTGTTTGTTTGAACTGAAGCTGCAACAAGGCAGAAGCCATGACCACCATCTGGGCAAGGCAGAGCAGAACATGGAAAGACTTAATTTCCAGCCATGTCATCAACCCCAGTCATGTCTTTATCTTTTTAAAGTATTTAATCGTTATCCTCATTTGGCCTAGGCTTTCACTAGTCCCAGCTGTCCCCACCATAAGACATGTATTACCAGAAAAAACACTACAGGAACTCCGCAAGCAGGTGCAAATACTTGTAAAGACACACCCATAAAAGAAAACAGAACAAGTCCTGTTTATCTTGACCAGAGAAATGTGAATTTGCAAGGCTTCTTTTAATGTTTCCCAAGCTTTTTTTTTACTTTATTTTTTAAAAACCCTTGAAAAAAGTTGGGCTGCTCTGATTTCAGTTCAACACTAGTATCTGCCTCCACCAGCACTCACAGAAATCACCGTCTAGACTTTCACAAAAGTCGAATGAGAAGCACAGGTTACACTAACTTTTAATTCTACTGTTGCACCTAAATACTGCTGAAGATCTCACATGATTTTGGTTTTCCCATCTTTTTTTCCCCTCCAAAGTATTGCATGGGATGGAGTCCCACCAAAGGCCTCAGCCTTATATGGATATGGGAGTTGGGGGGTGTCAAGTTTTTTACATCTAGACATGACATAAATATTTAACTATCCTTTTAGCATCAGCTAGCACTGCACCTGGATCGATAGTAAAGAGGCTTACAGCAGCGTTAGGAAACTCTCCCTGAGCTGCCCATGCTCTACCTGGTCAGTGGATAGAGGCAGCACCCGTGTGACAATATGCCCTTCTCTCCTTCTTTCCTTCTCCAGTGGCAAGTGAAATGCATAAATAGTGAAGGAGAGACTGGTGTAAATCCATTGTGGATCTTCCTGGGAGCACAGTGGGTGCTGGGCTGGTACTGCAGGCTCAGTGCAAGCTCTGTGCAGAGTAGGGCAGTGGGAAGAGCCATAGTTCCTCGCCCTTGTGCTCTGATCCAACGTCTCTGACATGTGGTCCCACTGCATTCAGAACATTTCTTCAAAATAACACTAAAACAAAGACCAAACGATCTGGCAAACTAATGTCAGCCAAGAACTGTTCTAGCCACTTGTTTCCTCCATTAAGGATTTCGAATCTTTTCTTTATCGTGTGTTGCATTCCCTGTAACTTGCATCTATCACTATTACTGAAATAACAGAGGTTTGCTGAATAGGCCAGGAGGAAAAGCCCCTTTCCACAGCTGTGTCTTTTGAAATCTAAACTTAGAGGGGGCTCCAGGACATAGTTTCAACTTTGGCCCTGAATTTTCTTTGATTATGGTTATGGCTGTTTGGTTTTCCCAGCAGAAAAAAGGAAAGTCGTAAACTAGTGGGAAAATAATTGGCTCTCTTTCCTTAGAAAACATAAATATACACTGTGTAAATTCTATTTTATTTTTAAATGGAGATGACTTGCTCGGTATGTTAATAGCTCTAAGAGTTGTCATTTGTATTATGACATTATGGCCACAACTGTGTGGTTTAATTGTAGCTCATATTTTCTATTTACAAACAATTGTGATTGATTACTCTGAAGTGCAATGCATGGCAGTTCATTTAAGGAAAAAAAAAAAGAATAGAAAAATATAAAGCTTGGAGAAAAAAAAAAGCAACGGAAATTGAATATGCATATAGCTATTTTTCCAAACTCTTTGCAAAACCATTCATATCACTTAAAAGCGTTCAGAAATGAGGTCAGCTTCTGGCAGATCAGGTGGTTCTGACTTTACTGAACCACTGTTCTGTGATCAGCTCCGTATGTGTCATCCTTCTGCTGTGTAATTTTGTTTTCAAAGTCTAAAGATATCATTAAAGTGACATGTCTGCAGCCCAGTATAAAAGACTGAGCACTTTGCAGTTGAAAAAAAAGTCATAAATTTGCTAACCATTAAAGATACACAGAACATAATTGCTTTGTATTACTGTTTAATCATCAGAAACACCTTGTTTATTCCTTAAGAAAAGAAAACCTCCAAGAAGACAAGAAAAATATTATTGCAGACATAGAACTTGAGGTTTCCCTAAAGCTTACCAACAACCCTCAAGTTCTGTACACTTTTTTCTTAATATCGTCCTCATTCAAACACCTTGCCTACTCATTTCATAAGACAAGGCAAGGTCTAGAGCAACAGCTTTCATATCATTGTCTTAAAGCAATGGCAAGAAGCACTTTAGCTAAATATTTGGAAAAAAATATCTTGCTGTGCGATAGAAATGTATGAAATAGTTCAGGTAAAGCCAGCATTACGTGGATGTTTAAGGGAGCTTCATAGAAGAGGGAGATAATGAAAATAACCTGGTTTTGTAGTCTGAATTTCCCTAAAATAAGTTTGTCAGTCCATGGAGGCTTCTTTTTTCTCCTTGGTATGTCGTATCTTCCTGAGCATAAAGAGTAACCAGCCAGTACTCAAGTACTTTTAAAATAATGATGGAGAGTGAAAATATTTCTGAAAAGAAATAGCTTCCAAAATATTTTTTGTTATCAAAACTAGTAAGAAATTGTTGCCCAAAATAATAACAGCAAGAAAATGAATTATTTTCAGAAATTTAGAGCATATGTTATCCAAACAAATCTTATAAATTTTGGGTTCAGTTAAAGTACTCATCTTTGCAAATTACTGGGAAAAAAAGTAAATACTTATTCTTATAGGAGCAATGTAAAAAATAAGACATCTTTGACACTGTCTTTGATACTATCTTCAAATAACCTAGTGGAATCAACAAATTCAAAATGAAGAGTTTCAGTCAAAATGCTGGCATCCAGATCTAACTAGCTGAGGGAACATGATCAATGAAGATCATTGAGCAATCAGCCAGGAGACAATACCATCCTTGCCTACAATTTGAATAAGAAAAGATCTTTGAGACTTTCTTGTCCTTCGTGACTATCTTAAGTCAATTTAGAATACATTTACCTGGCTTTTTTAGGACTAAATAGTGGAGAACCTAAAGATCACATCATAATGAAACACATTTTGAAAACCAGAGGTTTCCTGTCACCTGTAAACTGCAATTTAGAAATTATGTAAATTCCACACTAGCAATTTCTTTATGTGTCTTCCTTGCATAGGGACATACTACAGGGGTCAAATCAACAATTTATCATTCATCTGCAGCATCTTCTTTTTCTAGCACTTACAAAGGACTTTATATCACTTGTGCTGGTGATAAATTCAAATTTTTTTGTAGACCATACGCAACATACATCCCTTTGATCCGGCACACATACTTTAAAAAACACTTAAAATATTTCATTTACTATTATGAGTGACTCTTAATTTTTCATTTAGCCACAGAAAATACAAATGAATTGGAATTAGTAAAACAAATTCCAGAATACAAATCTTACAGGGTCAACACAGAACCAGCTTTTATCACAGGTGGCAGATTTCACCCCTTCCAACTTTATAGGAATTCCTTTCCTTCACACTTTTCCATGTTAGAGAAACAACTTCTAAAGTTTTGAAGAAACTGTCTTCATCTTTAGGGTCAGCTTCTGCAGGTGTATTAAGGGTTCTTAAATGCTGTGAAAAAAAGATGCAAAACCTGCAACCAAATCTGTGCATCAGATCCCAATGGCCTAGCCATGTATGAGTTGTTTCACTGTGTGAGCTAGTATTCACAAGTGTTTTATCTTTACCAGTGCTCATCACTACCAGCTCATCAAGTCAGAACTCACCCCAATGTAAATCTTACCAAGGAATTATCCAAGAGCATCTATTTTAAACTATAATGCCATGTCCTCTCTGCTTCCATGGGCTACACAATAAACTTGAACCTTATGTTTTGTCTTTATATGTACCTGCAACATTAACTGCATTCAGTGGTAAGATTATTTGTATTTGACCTCTACATAGCAGTAGCCTAGCTTTGATGTAGACAGTCAATTCTCATGTATATGAAGTGAGGTAAAGCAATCTCACTTTGTGTTAGGCGGTCCCTACAAGGGCCAATAACAAACACATAAATTTACAAAATAGAAAAAAATAATTTCTGTATTCATTTCAAGCTTGCAGCGTAAGGTATAGATAATCAAGTAAACTTCTAATATAATATATGAGTAAATGCAAGGAAAAGGCAGAGACTAATGTATGGGAACCTGACACTAAAATACTAGTGTCAAAGAGCTTCTTTGTAAAATAGGAAATGTTACACAGGAATTCATCATATGTGTTGGAACAGCAAGGATCAAGTCGTACAGTACTGATGTTGTGGTTAAAGGGAAGTTCAGTCCGATGTTGTGGTATACTCAGAAATTATACCAAAAAAGGGGTACTTTCTGAGGTGACAGTATTGGCTGAATGACCAAGCTGTTTAGGGGAAGAGTGTTTAGGGGAGAGTGTTCACTGTGCAGACGTTATGATATTGAGTGACTGGAAGATAAAATGACAAGGAAAGTTCAGTGTAGATGAAGAGGAACCTGGGGAAAAAAAAAATAAAAAGCTTTACTTACATAGGAGTGAGCTTTGAGCTGGTTAATACCTCTTAAAACAAGCAAATAAAAATTAATTACAACAGAGATTTCTGTAAAAAAAAATTCCTTAATGCTGAGTAGAAATAAAAAAAAGGATTAGAAAACAGAGATTATACCACTGTATAAATTAATGATTCACATCATTAATGCATTCTGTGCTGGTGGCCCAGGTGGAAAAAGAGTGTAGAAGGACTGCTAAAGGTACAGAGAAAAGGATCAAACATATAGATGGATCAAAAGAGGACAAGCAAATAAATATAACAGCTTCTCTTTGAGAAACAACTGGGCTAGGGCTCTCCAGCTTCGAAAAGAGAAAACAAAAATGGAAATGACTGAAGTCTAAAAAATTATGAGCCATCTAAGTGAATAGGGAACAGTGGGGTTTTGTCTTTTTCAATACAAGAATATCACATGAAACTACAGCTAGCAGATTCAAACCCAAAAAAAGGCTGTGATCTTTACATGATGAACTCTTAAGCTATGGGCATCCTTGCTGCAAGGTGTTGAAATTTGGGAAAATTAAAATTAGCTGAATAAATCCATGAATAAAATTCATTTAGAGCTATTAATATTATTTATTCTTAAATGTTATTTCTGTATTTCTGGCATTCTCTGAACTACAAAAGAATGAAGAATACTCTGGGACTATATTGCTGTACCCTTTTTTTTTACTCTTTTACCTAGGCACAGTTCAACTGAAAAAGCCAGTGGTAAATGGAACTTTGCTCTGATCCAATGGAGAATTTCTATGCTCTGAAAGGCAGGCAGGTTGAGGTGTACACTGTGGACTGGCAGCTCAAACAGTAAGCTGTTTTGGAACCCGATCACTTTGCAAGGGAGTTCTGAAGCTGCAGGTGTTCAGCTATTTTCACATCAGCTCCTTGGCCATCCTGGAACCATCCAACACTATCAGGTATTCAGAGCTCAATTCATTGGCTGCATGGAAGGCTGGGACCGAAGTGTTAAACTAGCATGTGCATCAGATATTGAAGCCAGTGGACACTCTCACGCAGAGGTTTCTCCATAGCCTGAGCCATGGAGAAGGCAGGCATCCACTTCTGGACTCTCTGAAATTTGTAGCTTGTCTTCACATTCAGCTGTAGGTGCAGTCAGTCAAAATAATCCAGCCTTGTGATGACAGATCTGCCATATCTAAAATGGAGAAGGCAGTGTGATGTTTCCTAGCTTTCAGTCAGAAAAAAGGAGGGGTTTCAACTGCTCGCTGAAGCTGAGAGAACATTTTGGGAGAAGCATTACCCTGTACTTACACACTTCCCACAGTACCCTCTCTTGGTTACTCTCATAAACAGGACACCAACTAGAGAAACACAAATGCTCTTATGTTCTCGTAGGGAATTTGCCCATTTTTGTCTGGTCATGTTTAGCAAAATAGCAAACAGGCTTCACAAAAGCCTGGTAACCAGTGTATTTTAAAAGAAGAAAAAAAAAAAGCTGATGGCTGAGGCACAGTTTATTCTTCAAAACTTCTCTCTTTATTAACCAGCTTTGTTAACGGCTTTGTTCCTTTTCATTCCAGCTGAGTCAGTTGTTTTCTGTTCAAGAGTTGATTTCTTACAGATACAATATCCTCATGCCACTGGCAGCAGTTGCATTAGTGATGAATGAATTTTGCAGGTTATCTGCCGCAGTTGGTAACTAGATCAAGGTTCTTGCTTTTTCCTGAGATGGTGAAGAGGAGACAGGGTAATACAGATCCCTACAGAAAACTGCAGGTAAAGGTGTTCAGAGAGAAGAAGCAGGGTCCCCGACTACCTGGTCTCACTGGGTCCTTAGCAGGGCAGAAATTACCTGGCAGCCGAAGCTACAAAGAACCCTGGAAGCCGAGACATGGGCAAGGAGTTTTGCAGCTAATCTCTACCAGGAGCTATCAATGGCACAGTTCAGAAGACCACAACCAGGCTCACTATTGTAATCAGCCAATTCCTCATTCATTAGCCTGAGACATTTTAGTTTTCCTCTGATTTATTGTCATTTACTATAGATTTCTTTACATTTTAATAAAAGTCATTGGAAACTATAACCAAACACTTCTTCCATTGGATCTGAAAGCTTCAGTTGTTTATAAGAGGTGTACTGAAACAAAAGCCAAAACATTGGTTGGGAGAGGTTTGCTTTGTTTTTTAAAGCAGAAAGTCCTTATCTCCTCCTTAGTCCAAAGTATAGCCACTTTAGGGTTCTGGTATTGAAACTCACTTTGCCAGACAAACCTTTGTAAGACTAAAGTAAGTCATGCACGAGATGGAGGCCCATCTACATTTCACTTCAAACATTTTTTTTAAATTAGGACATGAGCAATCAGGAGCTGTGCATCAGCTTGAGATACGTTTCACAGCGGGTCTTGTCCTCCAGGGACTTCTTTAGTCAATTCACTCTTCTTTCATCCATTTGTCCAATATAGCCCAAATTTATTTATATTCAAGGCCTACCACTCAGAGTCTGTATTTTGTTTTGTAGGTGCTATGAGAAGGCTTTATAGCGAATTTTAGCAAGATAGAGCCATGGGGGGTGGAAATTTTAGTAACCATAAACAGGCCCTGACTTTATGAAGCCCCCTGTACTGACAAAGTAGAAGAGAAGGAGGAGTTATTTACATGTGAAGGACTTTTCTGTGAATCTTGAGATGAGATAAATGTGGAAACTGGAATGTTGTTTTGATTTTTGTGTGTGCACCAAGTGTTCAGGTAGGCAGCTGAAAGATAAATTTAAATGTATATGTGGCTGGCAGATTGACCCATGCAGAATTATAGGAATTGTAATGAAGCAACAAACTGATGAATCTGGTTGGTTTGAAAACTGAAGTAGTTAATCTACACATTAAGTATCATTATCCATATTTTGCTGTTGCTAACAGGTCTCCCAGGAAAACAGCAATGCTCTATGTTGAAGATAAGTAGTTACTTATGTGTAAAAAGCCAGACAGTAATAGCTAAGAGACTAATTTACCTATTTGATATTTCATTAAGCATTTCTTAGAACATTTCTGCCTATGATTCAGTGTATAAAAAAACCCTAAATAACCTTTGCAAATGGCTTTGAACATACTGCATGTACAAGTTCTAATTTTCTATGAGATTTTTAATTGAAAATTATTAGAATTATTCACTAATGTCAATGACAGACCTGCAAAAATGTATCCTTACTTTTGATAAACTGTACTAAGTTACCTGAATGCTATTTTAAATATTCTCTCTCATTTTTATGTCATATACTTGACTTTTCTTTTACTGTAATGGTCGCTCTTCAGCCAACAGCAAAAAAATTTTTTTTTTCTGAGTGGATTTAAAATGTCAGGTAGCATTTGCTGTAAGACATTTTTGTTATCTCTTAGTTAAAAGCACATTTGCAGTAATTATTTGAAAAAACATACCTATTTCATGACTACTTCTAATTTCCTGGCCTTCTGAGTGTCCAAACAAGTATAATCTATGCATTTATGTATGTAATGCATGTTCTAGGGACGACAAGACAATGCACAAAAAAATAGCATTTGATATTATAATTACGATGTGTCTGTGTGTACTGACCTTATACATCTTGTTGTAATTATTTATCACTGAAATGTGTATATACTTAAGGGAGAACACTTTTATTTCATTTCCTAGTTAGGGTTATTCAACAAAAACTTTTCCATTTCACTCTGATGTAAATTCACTGGGATAAGATGTAAGCTTATGATGAGTTGTTCTTTGAAAGCACTGAAAGATGGTTTAAACTGTAATATTTCTCTTCTATAGAAATCTGTAGAAAATGTTTGCATAATTTATTAATATTTTAAAAAGAATACTCTGAAATGAATGGAAAAATCACAGACCTCCTGTATTCACATATGTTATTTTATCACCTTCAGATACTTTGTAATGGCAAACTGGGCCAACTGAACAGGTTAACCAAATAAAAACCACAGAACCTCTTCTATTTTAAAGCTATCATATAATGGAAATGAATTATCCTTCTTCTTATTTCAAGAAAGTTTGATAAATATTTATTAAAAAGGCTCTCTAGTAAGACTTCTTTTCAAATGCATAGTTAGAAAAACAAATCTTTCATGCCTGAAAAGTACTTACTCCAGTAGCAGTGTTTCTCTGACTTTGAGTAAGTAACTATAAGTAGATAAAAAAGAATGATCATATATCAAACTAACCACTAAAGAAATGTATGCACACTTCCATGCTGTAAAGATATTTTCAGTGCCTGTTTTAAGTAACTATAACAGTTTTCACAGTCTTCGTCTTGGATTTTTAAATACCTTCAAAAACCTAATATATCCTAAATTTCTTCAAATATTCTTTTAAATATACTGCCTTCCACATAATACTGAAATATATGGTAAATAATTTTCCTCAGTTATGCTAAATATCTGACTCAGCTTTTCAACAAAACTTCACTTTTTTAATATCACCAGCTAAACAGTATTTGTAATTAAAACACAACAATGTACTCTCAGCAATAATGAAATACCACTAGTAAGAATCTTCAGATGACATTTTTAAATACTTACAAAATCATGAAAAATATTGATAATTCATATAGCTACAAAATGGAATTCTAAACGTGTCTTACCATTTTTCTAACCAATCTTTGGAAAGAAATTCTTTGAGTTTTTATTCAGATATGGAAACCAATTAGTGATCCAATATGATTACATTTCATTAGTTCTAAAATGACACAATTGTCAGAATAGAAGAGTAACACAATGTTATACAGGAATAATCTGTGCTTTTTTTTCCAGCAGAATATGAATTATATCTAGCTTCAGAGATAAATAGCCATACTGGAAAATATTTTAGAAGGTAAGATATTATATTTACAATTAAATATTTCTAGTTCCATAACTGAGACCTGATATTTGGAAATTTAAATAATGCAAAATAGTCTAAATTTGAAAACATTGCTCATTATTACCCAGTCTATTATTTGTTATTCAGTCATAACCACAAATGTTCTTTATCTCTATAAGCAAATATGTCTTTTTAGTAAAGAACAAAACACAGTACCCAAACTAGTATTTTGCAAAGGAACAAACAGTTGTATTCATTTAGTTTTTGCTGAGTCCTTATCTTTAGCTTACCTCAGAAATGAGTTCTCCAGCATACGTTCTTCTTGGATGTCTTTGCAGCACATTTCTACTCTGCCAAGACCATACGTACATATGCTTTGGCTTTATATATATCATTCATATGGAAATGCATTATGTTAAAGAGCCTCAATACCACAGCATAAGAAAATTGTGGATGGTAGTGAGAATATCACGTTCTTGAAGAGCTTCATAAAGCATAAGCTATTAAGCACTGTCTTGAACCCGAATTCAGCTAAATAAAGATGAAAGCTTGTCAAAAAGTTGAAATGATACCCTAACAAATTGACAAAATTAATATATTATTATAAGTCACAAATAGTTTAACCACAAAATTAGATGGGCAGATATGCTGTTGTTTTCTCTTTAATCAAATTAAAAAGTCTCTCTGTTGTAGGCACAGATGTGTAATCATATTTCCATAAATAATTATTTAAATTATAATCTAAACATTCAACTACTGTTAATATTTAAAATATATTCATTGATGTCGTACCATAGTGTAAAAGAAAAAAATATAAATGCTGCCACAGGTAATTATTAGTGGCTTAGCTGTCAGTTAGTCAAATCAACTAAAAGACCAATTACTCTGACGATACACAGGTTGAAAGGATGGTTAAAGTAGAGTTCATTGTTGACATTAGGTCACGTTTGGCGACTTCTGATTCTACAGCAGTGGGCTTTTTTCCCTGCGAATTATTATAATGAGGATATTTTGCATTTGAATTGACGTACAGTAACTTGTTCTCACCTTTAATCTCTTCATCTTGCTTAAACCCTCAAAATACACGCAGCACACTTTCCATAATGCAAGTTCCGCATTACATTTCTTAATAGAAAAATGAAGGCTTAAATAAAGACACAGATAACAACACAAAATGTTTCCTGCAAACTTCCCTTTCTTTCATACACATCTATAGAGAGCTGAGTAGGTCGTGCAAGGAATTCTGCCTCCAAAAGATGGTAAATTGCTCTTGAAACTTCTACATACAGAGTACAACCATAGCCACCTAATGGGAGATGTTTCCCCTCAGAAACATCAACTCTGAGGTGATTCTTCAGATGAGTGTATGCAGTTTGGAAGGACATACCAGTCAGGTGAGTAACCTGCTACGGTCTGCTGCTGTGGATTCCCTTTCAGACAACAGTGACTATAGCATTAATTACTTTCAAAGGCCCACACTAGCTTACTCCTTTACTTTACTTTTGTTAAAAAAATGTATTTTGACACACAGATCGTTAATCTATGGAAGTAAATTAGAGAAGGATGGCAAGGTTTCTAAAAATATCTCACCGATCACTCTGAATATTTTTAATTTGTTCATGTGTTTGTGCACACTGAGGAGCACGAAACCAGGTACCCTAAGAAATCTCAAGCTTTACTCATCACCATTCAAGTTTTCAAAGTTTTTTTCAACAAATAACTCTCCTTATCTTCTTTAGTCGTTATGAAATTTCAGTACTACATATTGCTGAGAAGATATATTAGACCAGCTGCTAAAATGTTGAGAGAAAAGATATCTAGGTGTTTTGAACCAAATTCAATTATTAAGCAACATAATACTGTGTTCTTGCTCAGGGTACTACATCAATAATTGTCTCTCTCCTTACATACAATTAGCCTTATCAATCGGTTCCTATTTATGAATTTTGTTCCTGTTGCAAAAATTAAGACGTATAGATTATATAGTCTTATTGCATATTGCTCACCGCTAAGAAGAAAAATAAACCAAATCCTTTTTAGTTCAATGACATTCGGCATCTACTCCACAGGAAATAATGACTGGGTGAATTCCACACACACTTTAAAGAGTCAAAATATCACAGAACCTATGCGGAAAAGAATTAAAGCAACTCGTGCATTCGTAAGTAAATAAGGCAGAGACACTTAGTCTCCTGTTTAGATGCCATGTATGTAAATAAAGAATGAAAACTTTTAAAGAAGGCATCTTGTGGTACATAATAATTGGCAAAATTACCGATTCTTTTATTGTTGACTGCAAGCACTTGCAGTTTCCCTTGTCCATTACTGAGTTCCTGAATTGTAAATGAAGAGCACCATTATTTAGCTGCATTATTAGCTAATTGTAGTAAATTAAATTAGTTTTAAGCACCTGATATGTTATTTATTTAGCTTATAGTGTCTCTTACTACTGGTTTTCTTGAGACAGAAAATTATTTCATCAAAATGCGAGCAGACTGTAATATAAATCTCAAATTGTCTTAATTTATAATGAAACATTATTGTTAATGATGGAGCACCATATGATGTGATTTGGCTTAGAATACAAGCTTAGATGAACTAGTACTTGCAGTTAGAAATAGCAGAGAATTTCTTTGGTTTAATTTATTGCATTAGTATTTACATGAATCAGATGGTAAAGGTAGAAGACAATGCTGAGGTGTATTTCCACCTTGGTGGAAGATAAAGATTATTATTTCAAACTGCTTCACTGTACTAATAACAAAAAGATCACTGTTAAATCTTGTCTTTTGTTTCTCAGTTCATCTTCAGAAACCGTTAGTGATGCAGTTTGCTTAAAGGGGGAAGAAACTTAAACCATGATAGCTTAATTAATACACAGGTGGTGTGTGGTATCACTCTTAAACATAAAATGTTAACATTCTACATCACTATCCAATTAAAAAATAAATAAACCAATACAAGGTATATCTCTTTCTACCAGTTCTTATCACAAGTATCCTTTATGAGGTGAAATTTTATAAAATATAATTGCAGAAGGATTGTTTTAAAATAAATACGCAAGGTCTATTAGCTAACATGAAAGGGAAAATATATTTTTTAAAAAATTCTACAGCCACTTGATCTGGGATTAGCAGATCGTAGGCTATACTATATTTCCTTAGACTGCAGACCCTCAGGAGGGTTAAACAAGTATTCTTTTTACTGTTTCAGGATACAGGCTCTCCCGGGAAAAAAATTACCAAGCCCTTTTCTCCTAACATTTTATACCAAAAAAATAATTGGCAAATAAGAAGAATTTAAATTCTAAGAAATGAATAGTAATGAACTGATAACTAAAATATTGCTTAAAGGTTCAAATACACAAAGATCGTAATAATAGTACTATTCTGTTAAGCTATGTATACTTCATCGAAGCCAGCGGAAAGGAAAACATACCATATCACCACCATACCGCAGGCATTTTCATACAGCCTAGTGCAAATTCAAAGCTTTCTCTGACTGTGTCCAATAAAACAGCCACAACTATTTTTAAATACATCAGGAGTCCATGACCCCATAAGTAGTAACTTCCCTTTCTTGATGGAGTGCGCATCTCACTTTTGTAAGTGTCAACGGTTTCTGGCTGGCTGGCTAGAGACCACGGCGTACTCTGCTTTTCTCCCAAAAAGGCCATGTCATTCTTATACAACTTAATCAGTGGCTACATTCAGGAAAGCAACACTGCAGCCTTTCTGATCATTTTAATGAGGACCCCTGGCTATTCAGTCATTGAAATATAATTGACTTGCTCTTCTCTTATTTTCATAATAGACACTCCAACCTAGACCACATTTATTTTGCTATAAGAAATGTCAAGAAAGATTGGAAGTTTTCTGAGTGTCCCCATTAAAACTGAAAACATGCCACCCTGTCTTTTGCATTAGCTGCAATCATCTTGTATAGAACTCATTATGCAGATAGAAGATGCAAATGTTTCACATCTAACCAAACTGCAAGTGCCAAGAAAATAAGCACGAGAAAAATAATTTTCTCTTCCTATGTATGTGCGTGCGCCTGTGGTGTTTGCATTGTGTCACAATGCCAATACCCATGTGTGCATGTGCACACATGTGCTCACAGATAACATACACGCAGCTCAAAGTCTTCATATTTTATTTCAGGTAAAATCAAAAGGTTGTTTGGTACACATCCTCACAGCCAAGCAAGAGCATTTTTCTCAGCTGAAACGGCTCTGCATAATAATAACTATTACTTTAAAATCCAATGAGTAGCAGAAACCATTCAAATGTGAAGATATCGTCATGCACAGGAATGCGTTCAGTCTTGGTTTTTAACTAGAATAATGAGCGTTTGCATGTCAGATGTGTTATTTTGAATAAGTCCTAGTCACTTACTATGACCACCCAGTTCACTAAACAAAATATCAGGTAAAGAACTGAGCCTGCTGCATGCTAAGTAGGTTCTGCTCATATCTGGCTAGACTGTGACACTCGTTTCCCAGCTGAACACGATCCTGCACAGGATATCTAGCATGGAAAGTCATTGATTGTCAACCTAACCGTGCAATTTGCAGTGCAAAACAGAAGATATCTCTTCCTGTCAATCATTAACACATAGAGCATCTTACTGATCCCACCAGTAAATCCTACCCCTATTACATCACCACTTTTTAGTATTTTAAAGATGTGACTACACAGGTGTCATTATTTAGCATGTTACTAATCACTCGAAATAAGACCCTCCCATCTCTCATGATTTTCCATTCAGGTTTTCAGCCATCTACATTCCAAAAAAACCTTTATAATTTGATTTAATCATGACATAGGCTTAACAATGAAAAGATCAGAAATATAATTGCTACAAGATGTGCATTTGAATAGGGAAAGTGGATTGATTTCTCCAAGACTTAGACAATTCTGTTCTGATGTATTATATGTTATTACAGAGGGGACAGAAAAATCATACTTTACCTTGAAGCTACTGCATACTGAAATAATAGAAAGGGGTGGCAAAACAGATATTTTAAGTCAATATTGAATGTCATACATTATAATTTTTCCTCACAAGAGTCCTGACAATTCTCTTACCCATTTTTAGCATAAAAACATGAAAGTATCATTCTTTCTGGCATATTTACAGAGTTTATCTTTGATGTCTCTTCACACAGGGCTTGAGAAGGAGTGTTTCTGGGCCTCATTTTAATGGGGCGCTGTGCACCAACCAACCCCAGCCCCAGAGGAATGGGGCCGGGTCCTTCCCATCTACCCCACGCTGTCTTCTCCTACAACTCATAGATGTTGCTACACGGCACCTTCAGGAAAAAAAGACTTCTAAGCATCATGCAAGCTATCCGTTTGCATGTACAGCCTGTCACCAAGCCAAGGCTCCCCGCACTCTCGCACAGATTACTCTGGGCCTGGCAGAAATAATCAGTGTACAAGAGGGAAGGGAAGAACCCCTAGGCTTCCTCTGGATCAACATCAGTGCACACGTTCATGCTACTTCAGCAACATATGGGTGTACCTCACGGAGTACTTTATACATAGCAGCAGCGCTTGGACTCTAGCAAATAAAGGTTTCAGTAACATAAGCATGTACAAATACAGTTTTAATACACATGGATAATGTTATATAATTTAAATGTCTAAAACCGGAACTACTGAAGTGACTTTTACTTACTTTTTTGCTGGAGCTGTTTTAAAGATTTTACATACAAAACCTCTAGATAATGAGATTGCCACCAAAATCTTTTTTACGGAAATCATGAAAAGCTTTTTCCAGTCTTCTCATAAGAATTTCATCTTCAAATCAGCATTGTAAATAAATAAATAAATCTTTGTTTCTAGCCCAGCTCCATGTTCAATAAGCACTTCAACAAATGTAATTCTTAAAGAGCAACCAAGACCTATCATATAAATTAACAAAAATAAAAAGTAAAAATTCTGTAGCTAGTTTCACGCATAATCTGCCACACTTTATCACACATGCCTCCTTGAATGTGAAAATATTTCATTAGGAAAACTAAAAGGACTTCTTTTTGAGAGCTTCTTGGCTGCCTGATATCTGCCAGGTGCCACGAGGTGAGATGAAACACAGCTGGCAGCAAACACTTGAACTCTGCCGTGCTGCCCTTCCCCCTCTCACTCTGTGTCCGGGCAGCCAACACGTCCGACTTCCCTGACTCTCTGCCTACTGCATGACCCTTCAGCCATCCAGGTAAAGGACTGCAGCTCTTGCCTCCTTCATCTTACAATCCACGTTAAGATACCATTATTTCTCTTTTTCCATAAACTCTCATCCTGGTTCTCGTCTGTGAAGTGGTTAACTATACCCTCCCCTCTGGCTTCAGCAATACGCCTGTTTCCCCCAGGCATCCCCTTCCGTCCAGGAAGAGGCAGGAACATCTTCTTCCCTGCCGCGCAGGTCAGGAAGCACCAATCCTCACAAGCATTGTACATGAACTGTCTCAAGTAAAGATTTACTTGGTCTGACAACGCAGATTCACAGGGAGAAAGAGAAGGAGGGCTACCACAAAGGGAAATGACTGGTTTGGGGACTCAACAGGTTTGATTCTGTTTCTGGTTCATGTTTTCTCCTGTGACTTGGGGAAGAAAAAGGCAGAGAGGCCTCAGCTTCGTCTTGTTCTCCATGTAAGAGAGGAGCCTTTCAGTCAGGAGATCACCCCAACCCACCTCTTATTAAGATGACATCCAAGGACTGAGTCTGCCTCCCAGGGTTGGGGGCTTGTATTGCAGTCCAGAGGGATGTGGTTTGGAAAGGTGGTTGTACCAACCCATATGGACAACACATGCTTCCCTTGACAAAAAGAAAAACCTGTTCGGCCAGAGCACAGTGACATCCTTCTATCACCGTTCATCAGCAAAGTTCCCAATTCCAGTCCTCTCTCATTAGCCTTGAAGACCTTGCCTGGCCTGGCATTCCCCTCCATGCATTGTCAGAGATATCTTCCTTGTTTACCTCTCCCTCAGCCACCTCCATGCTATTTTTCAGACTGTTGCCTACTTCAGGAAACCACTATTGCTATTCCATCTTGATGTGCCTGAGGAACCACTTCTCCACTCTTGATACACAACCTGCAAATGATCTGCTCATTCAGGATGGCTTCAACACCAGAAATTAGGTGAAATGGAAAATAAAACTGGAGATGGAGGAAAGGTGGCAGGAAAAGGATTTTGCTGTATTTAACCTCAAGGAAAGCGATGTTTATCTTTTTCAATTTGCATTTCATCCTAATCAAAAAGTACTTTTACACCTTAATCAAAAAGTTTTACATAAATATGTAGAATTGTTTGCAGGCTGGGGAGCTGTTTGTGGTAACTGAGAGTGGCAGAATTCAGACCCTCTGTTTTGTGCTCTCTCATCAAAAACCAGAATCAATGCTTTCTACTTGTTTTGCAAAAAAAACCTGTCAAACCCTGGCCCTACTGTAATGTGAAAACAATATGAAGTCCTACCATCTACCTGACACCATTTTTAATAACAAGCCAGCAAAGACCGTAGGAAGGTAGAGATCTTTAAAAACGGGAATGGAGGCAGGAAACAGGGATAGCCACATGGTCAAGATATGGTGACATATTTTGCCTTCTTTCTCTGTTCCATAAATTACCAATGGGAAAGGTAAGACCCATTAAACCTGTCTTCCCAGGCTTCCATATTTACCAGTGGTTAATTGGAATTGTTGGTCTTTATCAATGCATTACTGTCCTTATCTTCTTATCACTTATAATGTGTTTAGCAATTGGGAATATTTGCAAATTTTATACATATATATACATACACAGACATGTGTAGGCATGCATCAAATGCCATTGTAGTTATGATACAATGTATTCAATATCATATATAAATTACAGCCTTATTCTTTTTCCCTTACATGGAGAAAATATTTATTTTGACAGAAGGAGCCATAACCACAATATCACCCCAAAATGCTACTTTGGGGATTTTCCAGTCAATCCAAAAACCTAAATTATTAAAAAACCTAACAAAAAATATATCTCTGGATTTTCAGGGAATTTTTTTTGTCTTTGCTTATACTGTGTAATATTTCAGAGCTACACTCTGTCCTGACTGATGTTTTCTGCTTTTTTCCTCATTTGAACAGGGGAAGCCTAGGGCAGTAGATGTCACTGGGAGTCAAGGTGCCTCACAGACAGGCATGCTTGCCTTCAGCAAGTCTACAGATTTTGTCCTCGGGAACTCTTGGTATCTCCAAGGAGAAGAGGCAACTAAAAAAGCATTCTGACTATCCACATTTCAGATATAAACACCTAAATCCTTCTGCAATCTTTAATCTCCCTGAATAGGATTGTTGTTTAATTACAATGCAAACATCTGAGCTGTTCACCCTGAACTCTGTGCAATCAGTATCACTTTAAGAAACAGATTCATCTGATCTCATACAACTATCTAACGCAAGACAAAATAAATCACACCTAGAATTGCTTATCTCTCTCCACTGACCCTGAATAGCATAGGATGCTTAGCTGGGATTTGGAGACCTACACTGCAAGGACCTACATTTGCTCAGACAAATCCTATTGCCAGTTGCCTTTTTTCAGTGAGAAATTACTGCATGCCCCCATCCTAACGGGGAAGCGGTGATCATAAATGCATCAATGATTCTGAGATATTGGGATCCCTGACCTTGGTGATGTGTCATATAAATCTCTTTCAACATGTGGGAAAATGGGCCGGTCTATCCTTAAGCGTGGATATGTTCAAATACCAATGCAAGTTTCTTCCAGCTAGTTAAAGCTGTAAAATTTGTGATGCAAATAGAACTTCACAGTGGCAGTAAAGGGCTCACCATCAGGGTTTTAATTTTTGGCTGCCTTTTTGAACATACCCCCTCTGGGATTCCATCATGACCCCAGTATTCAGGCCGAGTGGCATCTTGCTTTATCAATTATTGCTCAGAAGGTCTTGTTGGAAGGTGGCCCTTTGCATCCAAAGTTCTTGAAAATGTAGAAATGCAAAAAGAGACAAGCAAGTAGAAGCAAGTCTCCTTAGTTAAAGGTATTGTTCCAAGCCTGTCAGTAGGCAAGTGTGTCTCTACTACACTGAGGTCTAAGACACATACCAATACGGTTTGTTTTTTCGAGTATAATCAAGTTGACATCTATCTACACTGATTACACTTCAGAAGGGGAGAGGAAAATTCGGGAGGTGGGAGAGAGGTTCTCTGCTCTCTGGTGGTTTCAGATGTATCCTCCACAGGGTAGCTTGGGCCTCTGGGCATAGCCCTGAGAGATGGGTGGTGCGTGAGGAATCATCCTGGAGGCCTTATGCCTCAGAGATGCTCTTCCCTACTCCTGCTTGCTCCTCAGGGCAGTAATTTGTTGCTGGTCTATACCAGCAGCAAATTATAGCATCCCCTGTGCCAGTTCAACTTGCATCTGGGAATGGGAAGAGGCGGGGGAGTGAGGGACAGAGGGCTCTGGCCTTTGCCTGACCATCCGCCTGGTGAAGCACTGGTACTATTTAGGCAGTTTTCCGCCCTCTCTCCAGTGCATGATGCAGGGGAAGCCACCGCGACTTAGAAGCTTCATAGTCCTGACTGTGCTGTCCATCAAACACAACTCAATCTGCCCTTTTCTTCTGACTCTTGCAATTCACAACCATACGAGAATTTCCAAAACCACAATGGCAAGACCCTGCTCCACTGAAACCTTTTTTTCATTAGAGAGACTGTGTACAGCTCAATTCCAAGCCCTTTGAAAGCCAGCCAGAGAAGAAATGCTGACTGGCTTTTACTGTATTTGTGTAGCATCCTGAATGCCAAATAACACTGCTCTTCGTGCCTGGCACAGCTTTATTACGTGGCTCTGCAAACGACAAGACGCTGCTATCACAGGATGCACCAAGTGAGCCTGACAAGTTACTAGCAAACCTTTATACAGATTGCATTTTTATCCTCCCTGTATGGTGGCAGTTTATCCAGACCTTCATCTTCAGCTCCTTGCATGATACTTCAACTGGTTTATACTGCTGTTTGGTTATCACATGGGTTTAAAATCATTGTTACAAACATAAGACTGTCCTCATTGCCAACAGCATTAAATAAAGATCATACTATTAGGATCATCTTATGTTATTAAGAGTGGGAGTGCTTAGATATTGGTCTTGTTTCACTGGTCTTGTATCCAAGGCAGAAGACAGAGTCAGGAAATAGGGCTCTTTTAATTAATATGTTACAAGCATACCCTACGACCTTGAACGCATCTTGGAAGAGAGCTAGCCCTTCCCCTGCCTGCCTAATTTTGCCAGTGGCATTAGGAGATGGAGTGACAAGTCACTTTTTAAAACATTGATTCACACCCCCCAGCTACGTTGCTAATGTAAACCACACAGAAACAACTTCTCACATCTTTCTATTTCTACATTTCTTCTTTTGCTAAAGCCATCTTCTTGCTCTTTACCTTGTACTAGCATGCGAACATGAGAGCGCTGGGAGCCATTTGGATGTTTCTGTCTGGGAATCCTGCCCTTAGCCAGCACACTTGATGCACAGCGAGTGCACGGTCTCTTGGCTGACTTCGCTCACCTCCATCTGTTGGGCTGGCTCCGCGCCCACTCACAAGCCAGTCAGCCGGCTTCACTAGGGCACGGGTGCCAGCAAGGATGCACTCGGGTGGACAGCACGCACGGTACTGCAACGTGCCATGACTTCTTTAACAGCAAAGAGTAATTCGTGACATGGTATGACACTGCTGGTTTTGGACTGTCATCTCACACTGCGCCTCTATTTTTAGGGAAATGACTGAAGAAGGGGGGGACGGTTCATCGTCAAAACACTAACTGAGAGGCTTTCACATGCACCTCTGTTTCTACCCATTAAGTGTAAACCTTCTCCCAGTTCTTCATTTGAAAGGGAAGTTGGTGTGCAGTACTTCTATTTTGTGCTGGGTGGCTTCAGTGTTTCCACAGAGCCTTCAAGCACGATATGTTAGAAGGAACCAGTAAGTCTGAAGTTCTTACCTGAACATGTATATTTGAGCGATTTATACCTTCTTGAGTACAACAAGAAGAAAGAAATTGGGATAACAAATCGCAAAATAAAGTTTTGTACCATCAAGTTATACACAATTGCATATTAAAAAAAAAAAAAAAAAAAAAAAAAAAAAAAAAAAAAAAAAAAAAAGACCACTCTCCAGTAAAAGACTGTCACCAAATCTGATACTCCGCGCTATCAGCTAACACAGACTGAGGATGGATTAACTTCTAACTCACAAGGCCACATTTTTTTAAGCCAGAAAGTCACAAAATAAGGTCTGGCCATTGATCTGTATGTTAAGGAATTCAGATTGAACATGTTTGTCTGTAAGAGACATTAGCAGTTTTTCATGGACTTTTGGTGTGTCCTGAGCTCTATATGGGATTACAAGGGGATATGCAGACCAAGACCAGGTTTAAGAAAAGCTCCGTGACATGGGGCTATGCAATCAGAGTCACTAACACGCTGTCTGCACTGCAGCTCAACATCATAATCCTGCGGCAGCTCAGAGCCAATCCTTCCTCTCTGCACCCACAGCTTGCAAACATATCATTTATAACATGACCCATGCCTTTAACCCTCGGGTACAGGCTCACCCAAACCGAACAAAAACTCAGGCAAGCTCACAGGATCATTACTAGTGTCACTTGCCCACTGCCTTCCCATAACTCCCTCCACCATGCATAAATGAAAGAAAAGCCAACAAAAACCTGGAGAGAGAACAAAGTACACACAGGGAAAAACACTGAAGAAAAAAGTACCGATAGCACAGGTACAGCTATGGTAGGGGAACACACTCAGGTTAGGCTAAACATGCTGATTTGGCTGGTCTTTTGCAAACTTGGGCAATGATAGATTACAAAATTAACATTCCACAAATCAAAACCATTGAGTGTATAAAGAAGCCCAGAATAATCCCCTCATCTGCTCAGAAAATTCGCCCTGGAATTGCAAAGGAGAGGTTTTCTAGTGGAAATAATAAATATTTACAGATGGGAGAAGGAAATAATTTCATATCAGAGATAATCTTATAATTGTTATTGCTCTGAGAAAAAAAAAGTTGATATTTAAGTGCAGGATGGCCATTCTGCCTGTTTTGTTGACAATTCATGCTTTATATGACACTAAACTTCAGTAAATTTTCTGTGGAATTAGAGGGAAAAAGCAACAAGCATAATTACCTATCTTCTGGCATATTTTTCTACAATTAAATTATATACTTATCTCACTGAAGTGTTCACACTTTCAAATATCAATGTGACACTGATCCATGTCAATGTACTGTGCTTACGCCAAAACACATTACTCCGCATTATTCTCTCATTGCACATGTGCCTTAATATAGGTGCATAAGTTTTAGAAACATTGCATTGAAGTTTTACTTCAACCAGTTTTACTAGGTCACTGCAGACATATGCAGAGATACAGAACAGTGATGATAACACCCAGATGAGCTGAAGACTTTAATGATCAAGCAAAGCCCAGCTCCGTACTTGCACTGGACATCTCGGTTCAAGCCCTCAGTTAGTTAAATATTGAAAATCTATTCGTAACACCTGTTTTTTCTTTTGTGACACATCAGCTCTGATCTCTAACCTTTAAATAATAATATCTCTGAAAATGTATTGCTTTCAATTTCAGAATTATATGCCAAACATTTTGATACTTAATCAGCTAGGATTCCCCACTGGTGAATTTGGTGTTACTAGTTGTAAAAATATTGTGACCAGTATAGAGCTCATGTTTATGGGAAGATTTGATCCAGTGGCCCTAGTAGACTGGAATCATTTTTTAAAGACAGAACACTCTGTGAACCAAATTTAATACGCAGGCCAGATTGCAACTGATTAAAATGCAATTGTTGATACAAAAGGCTCCTCCTCTCCCCTGTGTGGGGAAAAAAAAAAAAAAATCAGAACAAAAACAGGCCTCCAGGCAGCAAAGTGGTAGCAGAAAGTTGGTGATTTTCCCCTCCTTTCTATATACCTACCTCAACCCATTTGCAAACCGTAGCGTTGGCTCCACGCTGCCTCGGGGATGGGAGACCAGAGGTGCTGCAAACCAGGACTGATGTGCCTGACAGAGCTGCACAGCAAAGTCTGAGTGATGGCCTGAGCCATGCCTGGCAGTAGCCAAAGTTATGAGTAGTTTTTCTTTCCTGGAGCGCTGCATTCGACTACAATCACAAATGTGGCATATGCGGTAGCCAGTCAGCTGCCAGTTGATTCTATATATATTTTTACGTTAAGTTTTTGAAAGCCATGTAAGAAAAAGCTTTTGCATGCAAAGGAATATGCTGTAGCTTGGTGACTTACGGAAGGCTTTGGGGGCCAAAGCCAGAGTGGAACACTGAGAGATATTTCTTGGCATACACTGGAGTGCTTTCACTTAAAAGAAACATTCAAACCTGAGATATCTCTGACTAGATACGTGCTGTAGCTTGTCCCAGTGCAGACGGAATTTGTCTAATGTATTATTGCGTCCCAAATTAACATACCAGCTGGGAAAGATGGTACTCAGTGACTTTACTTATTTTTGTAGCAACCAGTAAAATTAATCACATCTCTTTATAGCTGTATTTTGCTCTAAAGGTGTTCAAATATAAGAACAGAAATATCTCCTTAAAAAAATGAAGGGGCCAAGGAGGACAAAAGATCACATCTAACAAGAGGAATAGCTGAAAATTCCTAATAGCTTTTTAAAAATAGTTTCTAAGGTGCTAAATCAGTGGAGTAGAACTTAGTTAGAGTATGAATCTTGCATTATACAGAAAAGGAGTCATAAAAGAGCCATACCCTTTCATGACAGCTTGGAAGCTGGCACCTTTTGACTCCACATTCCCTATTATTTTGTTAAAACATGCAGCAGTCATTCTCAGACCCTGTTTATTTTCTGTTACTATGTTCGTGTTCATGGATGAGTAAGCACTCTGAAACTGTGACTAACTTACGGTTTAACAGTTAGTTTTCCCAAATGGCCATCGAACATTAGTTCTAAAAGATGAGAGCCTGCATGGACTATCTGTAGACTTAAACTTGGATCTTTAGATTTATAACTCTCAATAATTTCTTTTGCTGCTAAGGATAGTAGTGTGATTGAGAGCTAGTGACCTTTGTAGTTTAGTCACTGTAAGAATTAAGAAAATGTTTTCTGCATTTAAAAAAAAGCCACATTTAATCTCTATCTTGACACACACACAGATGCACACACATAGAGAGAATCAGCAGCTCTCTTAAGAATGGGTTGGCAAGTGGCTTCCCAAGATCTCCCATGTATTTTCACTGAGAGCTCTAGGAGCAAAGCGCTTGGAAGACTAAGGACAAACAGCCAACAAAAAAAAATTATTTTCTTTTTTCCCCTTTAATGAGAATTCTGTTTAGATACAAATGATCAGGGAAGTAATATCTAAAAACCCACATTAAAAAAAAAAAAAAACCAAACCAGAACTGAGAACAATTTTGCACCCTCTCTGGAAAAGGAAATCAAATCAAGTCTACAAGCCTTTGTGCTACAATTCATCCTCATATAATTTGTAAGAGCCAGGAAATTAACACTAAACAATGAGCTCATAATGAAAACATTGTGAGTGGCAACATTAACATAATACAGAGAGAGCCTCACTGCCCATTTACCAACAGCTAAGCTTCATCCCCCATACACAGGATGCTCAAGTAAGAAAAAAACAGGCCAGGTTTCTGGCTGCTAATCAGCGTTGATAGAAGGGCAGTGTGCAGTAGCAGAAGAAAAAGATGAGATTAAAGTGAATATTGCACTAATGAGCATGTTCTTCCTGATGAAAGATTTTAATGTAGACCCTAAATCCTTTTCTCTCTTTCCATGCTTATCACAAATGTCTCTTATTCAGTATATGTAACAGCAGAATTATATGGGTAGATGCCAATGGACATGTATTTAGGCCTGCAGCTAAAAAGGACTGAGGTGTTTTGACTCCAAATCCTGCAATGCCCAACTTCAAAGCACCTGACCCTGGAAGCAATTTCCGATCCCTGTGCTAGGTCTATAGTCTGCTACAGGATACCAAGGCCCAGTTAGGCTGTGTCTACATTAGCAAGTACTGCAGCCCAAGCGGAGCCAATCTGTAGTGCAGAACAGTTGGTACTGGGAACCCAGTCACTGCAGAATGTGCATTTTGTGGATTTACATCACAGCTTCTGGGTCTGGTTCCGCAAACCAAGTGCTCCGGCACAGGAGCATGCGAGGTGTCCTCCTGGAACACAGCTTCTGATTTCCTTTCTTGCAAAAGGAAACAGATTGAGCACTGTGAGAGCACTCTGCAATGCAAAGAAAGTGCTGTGAGTGGGGATGAGTGGGAGATTTGCTTCAAGAACTCCCAATCCAAATGAAAATGTTAATGCACATACTCTTGCCTGCCTCAAACCAAGCCAGTCAAACAAGCTGCACCATGACCAGAGAACTACCAGGAGCTACATGGTAAGACAAGCTGAAAATACCAGCGTATGCTAAATCTATCCACCTTTGGAAATGAAGTGTCTTATATACAGACAGGTTCTGTGTTCCTCATCCAGTTCATAGCCAGGAGCCTCCACGGAGCATAGGGGCTTCGTTGTGGTGCAGACCACAGAGAAGTCCCTCAACCTTTTCATTCCATTAGTGAGTCCTTACAGCCGAGACTCACAGCCCCTAGGTGCCACCAGTGCACAGACCACAGCACACCTGCATCGTCACACTGTCACTGATGAGCTGAAAAAGCTGCAGGACTTAACAGACCACCTGCAGCCCATTTCCCATGTTCTCTGAACCCACCGTTGTCTGACATGTTGTCTGTAACAGGACCCGTGAAGTTCCCACCTGTACTGTGGGTCCCACAGGTCTGTGGTTTATCTCTACCTGAAAGGAGTCACGCTTCCTAGGACCCAGCCAGGCAAAGGGAGGGAATGCTTTCTAAGGGAATGCTATCCCTCCTATGAAGTTATTTGGTTATATAGAAAAAAAGTTCAAAATACTCCAAGATAAAAAAACAGAACAAAGAAAAGCCTGTAGGTCAGCAATCTCTATATACTTTTCAGGAGAAGCGTGGCTAAGCAGTATTAGGCAGAGCAGGAACAGACAGGACTGATCACAGAATCACAGAATCACAGAAGCGCAAGGGTTAGAAAGGACCTCGGGAGATCATCTAGTCCAACCCCCCTGCTAAAGCAGGCTCTCCTAGAGCATACTACACAGGACTTCGTCCAGGCGGGCTTTGAATATCTCCAGAGAAGGAGACTCCACAACCTCCCTGGGCAGCCTGTTCCAGTGCTCTGTCACCCTCAGAGTAAAGAAGTTCTTCCTCATATTCAACTGAAACCTCTTATGTTTCAGTTTGCACCCGTTGCCCCTAGTCCTGTCGCTGGACACCACTGCAAACAGACTGCTTCCATCCTCGTGACTTCTGCCCTTAAGATATTTGTACGTGTTGATAAGGTCCCCTCTCAGTCTTCTCTTCTTCAGGCTGAACAAGCCCAACTCTCTCAGCCTTTCCTCGTAGGGGAGGTGCTCCAGTCCCTTTATCATCCTAGTTGCTCTCCTCTGGACTCTTTCTGGGAATTCCTCATCTTTCTTGAACTGGGGAGCCCAGTTCTTATCAGCACGATAAGTCCTTACAGCAGGTCTTCCTTGCCGTGGTGAGTAGCTCTGCACTCCCCAGAGTGATCTCTAGGCTACTGAATGATCAGCAGAAAAAAAAGGAGATGTTGAACCTAGGTCCTCCCCGGTCTGCCTGAGCACTCAGCAGACTGGGCACCTCTGCCTGAGGAAGAACCATGAACTCTCTCTTTTGCTGTGCGTTAAAGCCAGACATGGCCGGTCCAGTGTGGAGCTCGGTATGTGGGTGTCATTGGATGTGCCCTGGGAACGCCCATGACCTCTAGTTGCTCGGACTGTGGAGGTACTAGGCCACAGGTTTGCAGATCCCAAGAGGGCTTAGGAATAAAGCGAGATCCAAGACATAATCCTCTACAGACTGAAGTTCAATACCAAAAAAAAAATCTATGTAATCAAGTAAGCTCCAAGAGATTTTAAGGGCTACTAGTATTAGGCAAGCATATTCAAAAACACAAGACTGCAGCATCACTGAAGAGCTTTCAGAAGTTGACTTAGGTGTTCATTGCTTTTTTAAATTGAAGCACTTGGGTGTACCATAAGTTAAATAACTAATTTTTGTGTTCAGAATGTAATTTTAGCATCTATATCCTGCTTATTTCTGCTTTAATTGTGCTTTGCAATGACTTTACAAAGACTACTTGACATTCTGAAGGCATGAATCTTATCTACAGCTTGTTGAGCAACCTGAGATGCTCTTGGTGAGTCTAAGAAGCAGGAAGGAAAAAAAAGGCAGCAAAAAGGCAGCAGCTATGTTTCTGTCTTTCTTGTTCCTTGCTACAAGGAAAAAATAAAGCAGCAAGGGAGTTATTTGGTCCTGTCACAATTTACAACTGAGTGGAAGTTGCTGTAATTCCCCAAGATGTGCTCTGCTGACTAAACAGGACCAGACTGATGTCTCCACGGAACATTTGCTAACTACCATGGGGGAAATAAAAGCACACAGATGGCTGTTTCAGCTTGATAACAACTAAGAACTGATATCCCAATCCCTATTTGGCCCTATGGGCCAGTTTTCAGACCCCTTGGACTCTCTTAGTATCAGATTACATCTAACCCATTGCACTTTTATTCAGATCAGAATTGTTGTAAAATTGGGTGAAACTTCACATTCCTAACTACAAAGAGCATACAGTAATGCAATAGCAGCTGTTACGTTCTGGGTTATTTTATTAACTTTGAACCAGAAATGTAAAGCTCTTTTTCTACTTTATTTTTTACTTGTCTAACCAATATTTCACAAAAGAACAATTTTAAACATGCTGCAAAATTATTTTGTTTACAGATCATTCAGTAATAGTGACCCTCGGCCATGATAAAAATAGCAATTAATTGATTCTCATTTTGAGTCACATGGTAGCCTACGGATGAAATTATGTGTTTGCGTGACTGAAAATAATGAATAATACACAAAGGAATTCATGCAATTATATGTCTAGTGTCCTGTACAAAGAACCAGTGAAGCCACAAGATCCTTGTGTTAGAAGAGCTACCTAAAATGCCATCTGCAGTTGCCAAATGCTGGGGAAAATATTATTGCAGCCAGAAATGCCAAAAACAAACCTATTTATCTGAACTAGCCCTGAAGCATGAGTACAACAGTGAAACAAAACAGACATTGCTTGTTGAAAGCACATGTATTTGGGCGCAAAAAGTGGACCCAAGTGGCCACATTTGGAGAACAAAATTAAGACGGGAACACTATGTGGGGTTGCATGCAATGAATCCCACTGCAGGCTGCTGTATTGCCCTTCTTTCCCCCTCTCAGCCCTCTCTGAGCTCTGGCTGCATATTCCAAGCCTGTCCACCTTGATCCAGAGAGGATAGCTGATCTGGATGAGAACTGTTTCCCCACACACATGCAGAGATTAGTTTTCAGCTGTTCAGTAATTTTTTGCATAATCTAAATCACCCCCTCACCAAACACTATTTTCAGTATGATCTTCTAACACCTGTCTTTTCTAGATCTAACCACAGAGCCTCACATCTACTAATCTGACAATGTGGCAAACTGGCAATCTGAAGTCAACCATGAGTTGTAGATTTGGGGTAATCGGTGACAGGGCAAATGTTTAATTCAGAGGAGTTGATACTACAGGCCTCAGACTGTCTTGCCTGTCACCATAATCATCATTTCAGAGCTGAAAGGATAAAGATGAGCTCCTTAAGCCAGTGCCTGCTGGAAGCTTGGAGGGCGTACAACAGGTAGGATCAGTCTGCTATAAAAACTTTAGTGTTTCAGGTACACTTTTGCCTAAATATCTATTACTGGCTTATAAGAAAGTATGGGATTCACCCAGCCTTCAACTAGACCCAGATGGTTTACCCTTGTGTTTTCACACCCTTGTCTCTACCAAACACTGCTTGATGACCAGAGTTATGAAAACACAAAGCCAGGTTGGTGATACTTGTTGAAAAGTGCTCTCCCCGTCTCCATTTCTCCTGTCTTACATTAGGCATTGTTTCTTAAAACTGGAGGCTGGGAAGAAGCTACAGTAAGCTTCGGGAAAAAAACAGCGCGGGGATCTCTGGGATCAGAATGGGGTATTTTACTGGACTACCAGGTAAATTAATTGAAAAAATAAAGAATTGCTGAATCATAAGAAAAGCATGCTACAAAAAGTACAAGGTAGGATAGGATACATAAAGATCTTATTCATCATCATAAAAGAATTCCTCCAAGGAATCGATAAAATATCATAGAGGAAAAGAAAAATGGGAGGGGGGGGAGGGGGGGGCAGGGGAATCTCTGTTTCAAAAGCCTTCAGTAAAATTCACCAACAGGGGGCTATTAAGGAACTGACTATAATTTTAAGATTAAGAGTTTGGAGATTAGAATTAAAAATCACTGGGAGGGTGAAAGAACAGCAACAGTGAGTTTTCTGAATAACAGGTGATAAATAGACATAATTAAGCCAGTATTGCCTAATACAGAGAGGACCCATGGTAACAGGCAAAGAAAAAATAACAAAAACCCGGGGTCATAAAAGATGCAGATGACATGAAAGCAGTTAGGCTGTAAGCTCATGAGCACAGAGGCAAAGTTGAAGGTTTAAACCTTCAGCGAGTGGTGGTGTAGCAGCTGCGTGCACACCTGCAAGCTGTGCATTTGAAAGCCTGAGAATTCAGCAGGCTGTACCTTGGAAAACACACATGAGAAAATTGTCCTCGATTCACCCAGAGAATATTTCCCATGGTTTGGTAAGGACTAAGCTGCTTTTAGAGCTTGAAATGTGTGTTTGCATCTTTTTAAAAAGGTGGCTTCACCTACCAGGCCCAGTGATGCAGGTGGGATCGGACCCTGGGCAGCTGCTGAAATCCCTTGCAGAGTTAGCTTGAATGCGGCTGGCTCAGGGAACTCACCGTAAGCAAGGGTGGGTTGTGGTATGATGCAAGGTATGATTTGTGTGCCCATCCCAGCTGCTGTGGTCAATGAAAACACACAGTTGAGGAATGGCAGAGATGAATTCCCAATCCTCACAAAAGCCACACCATTAAGTTGCATTTGGAAGGGTATAGAGTCATATGGGTGTCATGATAGACCACCAGCACGTCCTGAACTCGTGTTTATTGAGTTTAATTGCTTTTTTCCTCCAAAAAAAGACATGCTAAATGTGCAACATTCAGGCAAACTGCATGGTGTGCCTGTCCTCCAGGAGAAATGAGCTCCCATGTGATTTCCAGCGCCTGCTGCAACTGTCCCCTTGTGTCCCTGCCCTGCAGCTGCAGCCAACTGAGCCCCAGAAGGCGATGAGCCACAAAGCGGGGATCACCAAGTAGCGGGGCATGCAGTGGCACCCGGACCTGGATCACACACCTCCCATGTAAAGGGAGACAAAGGCAGGATGCAGAAGGGTTGTCAGAGAAGCGTGCCCTGACTGCTGGACCTCCCTTAGGAGAGGAGGAAATACCACACTTGCATCTAATACCCACCTGAGTCCTGATCAG
>NW_009258727.1:4752762-4768540 GCF_000687185.1 Egretta garzetta | reverse complement strand
CCAACCCACAATATCAATTGAATATACACCAGGAGAGGAATATGAACTTCAGCTTCCCAAAAGTCGGAGGAGCTCTGCTAACTGCTGGTATTAAGATTTGATCACCCTAGATTACCAGCTTTCTTTCATCCAACAGATAATTAGCTACAAAAGGAAACATCTCTATGGGGAAAGACTGAGACAGTCACCCTTTTCAGAAGGCGCCATAGCAGAACTCTCAGTGTGCAGTCCTCGGCAGCTGGACATGTTTACTGAGCCTCCTAGTCACTGGCAAAAATAAAATATGTGTCTGCAACCAGATGTGACATGAGCCCTGTTTGCTGTTTTAGTCCCACAGAAGACCCCATGGGAGAGCGTAAGTCAGAAGCACATCCGGGGATGCTCCCAGACATGGTTTTAGTTTCACTTTTCCAGACTTGAAGAGAGATTTGCAAGATTTGTTTTCTTTGGATCAACCATGGATCCCTTTTCCTACCTACAAAATCCAGCAGGAAAACTCAAAGCAAAAATTTTTGCTTTGAAGCAAGTTTCTAAACAGTTTTCCTAAACTGCTGCCCCATTATCATCCTGTCCCTACTAATGGCCATGTTAGCAGCCCTTTGTGCTGGTTTTGGGTGCAGTGGGGTTAATTTTCTTCATAGCAGTTAGGATGGAGCTATGCTTTGAATTTGCGCTGGAAACAGCACTGATAACACAGGGATGTTTTAGTTACTGCTGAGCAGGGCTTATACAGAGTCAAGGCCTTTTCTCCTTCTCACCCCACCCCACCAGCGAGGAGGCTGGGGGTGCACAAGAAGCTGGGAGGGGGCACAGCTGGGACAGCTGACCCCAACTGACCAAAGGGGTATTCCAGACCATGTGACATCATGCTCAGCATATAAAGCTGGGGAAGAAGAAGGAAGGGGTGGATGCTCAGAGTGATGGCGTTTGTCTTCTCAGGCAACTGTTATGGGTGATGGAGCCCTGCTTTCCTGGAGATGGCTGAACACCTGCCTGCCGATGGGAAGCAGTGAATGAATTCCTTGTTTTACTTTGGTTGCATGGCTTTTCTTTATTTACTAAGCTGTCTTTATCTCAACCCATGAGTTTTCTCACCTTTACTCTTCTGATTCTCTCCCCCATCCTACCGGGGTGAGTGAGCAAGCAGCTGTGTGGGGCTTAGTCAATGCTGGGGTTAAACCACAACAACTTCAATTTTTATTTTTTTCCTCTTGGATCCAAACCCCTTCTTCCCATATCCATTATTCCACCCAACTACAACACCTCCTTTCTACACAGTATCACTTCCCAGATCTCCAAAACCACCTTTTGTAACAGTGTTCTCAATTTGCTTGCACCATTGGGAGGCAATCGCAAGAGCCAGGCTACCCTCCTGCCTCCCCTCCTTCACCAGCAGACCTCAAGGTGCTCCAGATCCCTTCTCCCCAAACCTGCTCCTCCCCGGTTCCCCCCATCACCGCATGCCCAGTTATCACCTTCTCCACCACATGGACTGTTCAAGTACATTTTTAAACTGGATCTGGTAAGTCATCCAGCCCAAGCCAAAATCTTCCTCTTCACAAGTGTGGGAGGGTTTTAAAGAGCTCTCATTTGGCAGATTCAGCTGAGAGCCGGGCTGCAGAAACAATGGATGGAGCAGGGCTGAAGAGGGGCAGCAACCTCCCATGGAGGAGGGTGAGAACGCACAGCTGGGAGAGGCGGGAAAACGGTGGAAAGCTCTTCAACCCCACCAAGGAAACATAAGAGAGAACTGCAGGTGTATCTTACAGGCTGAGTGAAATAAGTTAAATTCTATTAGTGGGTAGGTCAATTTAAATGAAGAGTGGAGTGCTAAAGAAAACAATGGAACAACAAGTGAATAGAAGGCAAGTGTTTTCTTGGAGAAACTGTTCGTATGCCACATTATTTCCTGGCGGTGATACAGGAGTGGGAGTTCTATTGCCTAGGTTTTCTGGTTTTGTGTCGCTGGGTGTCCAATACGGATAGATAGGATATAATGTGTGTTCTTCTTTTTCTTTTTTGTCCTTTTTTCCAACTTCTGCTATCTTTTTTTTAATTCCTATAGAACTAGGAAAAGGACAAAGAGGAAAAAACATGTGCTCGTGTAAAAGTGGATGTTGATAATTACTAGCTGAATCTGAGTATTTCTCACACAAAAATTATATCAAATTATACAAAATAAGAAAAAATGTAATGTAATTTTGCATCACAAGCTCAGTTTTTCTTTTTTAATTAGCACTTTTTAATTGCTGTGCAAATTCTCAGCACTGTGGTCTGCACTGCTCTTTTTAAGCAAAACAAGCATTTACAGCACTAATCCTAAAATAAGATTAACAGAAAATAAATCAACCTGCAAAAAAAAAACCCAACACATTTTAAGCAAATGCAACACACGCAAATGTGATACATTTGACTGAAACTTACAGTGAGTTGCATTAGTATAATCAAAGTCTCCTTGTATCAAAGATTCTGCTATATAAGGGCAGGAGAACTGTGCTAATGTTACATGATTGGTACTCGCAGTTACTCACAGGCAAAAATCAGCATACGGCAAAGCAGAATACTCATTAAAAAAGTGAAAGCGCTATGTAGGGTAGGATTGCAGAGGCCCCTGAGGTTCAAGAGCAAATTGTGAAAGTAGCTACAAAAGGTTTAGCCCAAAAAGGTTTTCAGGTGGCCGGTTAGGCTGTACTATCTCTGAGAAAGAATGCTGAAAAACAAGGCGATAAAAGTCACATCTGTCTACTACCTGCTGACTGGCCTGCAAACCTAAAACACGCACACCTGTAAGTAACCAGAAGAGTTGCTTCCAACAAAATATTTACTTTGCCGTGTGGCTAGAGTAGCTCTGTTGACCAAGCTGCAAAAGGTTTTGCATTGCATGCCATGCTGCCTCTCCCACAGGAAGAAGAGCTTGCTGCTGCTTGCCACTAGCACATAAAAAAGCAGCTATAGCTCTGCCACAGAGCACAATTGCTCCAATAAACAAGCGTTAATCATGCACATTATGCACGACATAATACATGTGAGCTTGTCAGCAGGCAAACAGCTCCGTCTCTGAATAAGATCCCCTTCCAAATTACGAGAACCAAATTACACAATCCGACAGCTGTTTGCTGACCTACCTAAAACAATTTGGTGGTCTCAGTCCAGTTCCTCGCAGGCAGGTGTCTGCTTCGCAGAAAACATCAGCCCCATTTGCACGAGTGACAGGCTGCTGCTAGCAGCCTCAGCAGGCAGGCCAGGGCAGGGCTGGCCTTGCGAAGGGCTTTTTCCCATGCCCCCAGGCAGGGAGGTCGGACTGGGAATGCCTGGCATGGCAATCGGCACCCACCCAGGGGCTAAAAGGAGGGCATGAATTACCAGTCGTCTCCCTCTAGCCCACAAATAATCCATTCCACTGAAAGCAACAGAAAGAACTATGCTGGTTAACCAAACAAAAATCACTAAATGCTAATTGATTTTTAGGAAGAAAATCTAGGATATCACGGCTCGGTTTAGTAGGAACCTTGCTTTTACCTGGCTAGAAATCCCATCCTGAATTCAGCAGTAATAGGCTTGGTTCTCCACAGCTGATTCATTTCCAGTGTCTACAAGCAAAGAGTGAGTAAGAAATAAAGTTTGTAGGCTTTTGAAAGTTTGCTTTTCACCCTCTGCTTGAGGTTTTCATTACATTGCAATGACTTGTGCTATGCTAGGGAATTAAGTCCACTGCTTTATACTCATACCACGTACAAGAAAACCTATGCAGAAAGAGCTTATATATTTGACAGAAGCCAACTACCTGTCTCAGGTATAATTAGTCCAGGGACAGAACTGAGATATCCCAAGCGTCAGCACCTATGTTTAAGCCACCAATGTAAAAACTCAGTCATTTTTCCACACAAAACTTTAAGATGTCAGACTTCAAAATCATCCTGTTCTCCAATCAGTCTGAAAGGACTTGTATCGAGCACCTTTCTTCACAATGAATTTCAGAAGTAACACTTTTCCTTCCAGCTCAAGATAGAACAGACAAAAGAAAAACTCCTGATATGTCTGGAGCAGATTCTCCACTCTTGGTCTTTTCACTGCCTGGAAAGAGCATCAGGACCACTGACGCTCCAAAACGGTACCATGCCCTGAGATTCAGTTCCTAAGGAAGCAGCTCCACAGCCATTAATATAAAACCCAAGTTACTTGTTTGAATGCTGCCACGTGGGGTTAACTGGTGTCACCGCCACCTTTGCTTGTTCCAGAAACTCTGAATTTGAATGTCAGGAGCTTTTGTTAGAGATGCATCTGTAAATAATTAGCATTTCTTTGTTGAACACTAATTGTGTCTGCCATGCAGCTGTGCCAGCAAAAGTCTCAAAATAGATGTCATAAACGGCAATGGACCAAATTGTCTCCTTACTCCCGGCTGACCCCAGAACATCAGAATTGTAAGTCAGAGCACAGCATGGCCTGAGGGGCCAAATTCACCTCTGGGTGAATCTCTGCTGTTCAGTTTTATGAGTTATGCATTTATTAATCAGCCTCACACAGTGAGAAGCTGCTGTTTGTCAGGAGCAATCATGATAGCTGGTAACCTCTTTATCCAGCCTTGGGTTTGCCATGTGACTTCCCAAGAAGGGAAGACCAAGGGGGACGGGGTGGTAAGCCACACAGCTTGCACGCATTTAGCAACAACATTGTTTTGAGTTTCTCTTCTAAAAAAGAGCACACCTGTGGATCCCACTGCAATGCTCTCTTCATTTTCAACACTCTGGATATTCACGATGCTGTACACAAATACTTCTCCATCAGTTCATACCTCTTTATGTCCAAGAGAACACACACCACCATCTGTGAGAGAACGCTTGCTACTCCCGTAACACCCTCTCCACAACTATCTTACTCCCTCCATCTGTTTCCAAGATTTTCCATCTTCCAACCCTTCCAGCTGCTCTGCCAATATCAGTTCTCAGTCCCCTTCTTATGCCCTTCTCCCTTCATCTGTCTTGGTATTGTTCCTCAGTTACTCTCCAATTTCCCAAAATATCAACAATATACATCTACGACACCAACACTGCACCTGCATTCCTCCTACACATAGCCACCGCACACATAGCTGCACGCATATAGCACTATCTTTCTTCCTTCTCTAATTTCAACTCCCTCTGATATGAAATCACACTTTCAAATGAAATGGATTATTTTGGCTTCTGAACTAGGGAAAAAAGAGCAGGATCAACATCCCCCTTTAGCTTCCTGAGACGAGCTTGTTATTTCCTTCCTGACAAGCGTCAGAGCATAAAGCATTCAAGAAACTTCAACACAGTTTTTCATATATTCTAAATACCTTCTTACATTTCTTTTGGCTGAAGTGACTATAAATTCATGAACATGTTAGCCATCCCATGACTTCATATTTCAGTGAATAATTACCTGTGAAAGAAAAACAACATCCCTTTATCATCTAGTGTTCTTTTCTCTGGACATCTGTACTCTCTCCTGCACTTACCAGCACTTTCACCTCCACAACATCAGATTTCCCTCAAATTTTCAAACACATCCTCTCTTACTTCACTGCATCACAGAGTAGCTGTTATTGGAGCATCTCATCTGTTGTATCCACGTATTTTTCCCTCAATCCATGAGATTCCCCTCCAGGTTTTATTGATCTTTTTCTTTATTGCTTTCCACTTTTCTTCAGGAAATTATCACCATATGCTTGCTCTGTTGCAATTCGCTTTCCCCAAGTGACATCTTCTTTTGGCCATTGTTACAACCAATATACTTGGCTAGGTCTGACTCAGTATGGCCTTTCTTATGTTAATCCTAATTGAAAGTACAGCCTCAATCTCTGCATCTGTCTTCTTCCAGCCAATACAATATCCTAGCCTGCCGCTATGGCATTCTGTCCGAAATATTTAATCTTTGTCCTAAATTTAACACAACCAGAGCTGAATTCTTGGACTTGAGTTCTTGACAGCAATATGACAATACACAGATAAATGGTATTCAGGTTTTAAATCTCATTCAGGCTGTAATGATTTCACAGTATGGTCCTTGCAACTTTCTAATGTCTATACTAAATTCCCTCAATTTATGAAAAAGTATGCGACTGAGATTACTCCTGAGATTATAATTTTGACTGTCATTCCCATGCGTTAACTTGTTGCTGATACTCCTTCTGCCTTTGTACATAGCCTTTCATTCTTGATTTCAAGGATCAAGATAATTCTACTTCTCTCAGCCTTGCCTTTTCACGCCTGTTTCCTTAATGACTCGGGTGAAGACAGTCTGAGTGTCATGGTTGTTTTCCCATCCTTTATCCCATCCTGCCCATTGGTGGCAGGATGGTCCGAGTCAGTGATATTGCCCCATTCTAAACCCTGCTCAGACTGAATTTATTTCATGACACTCACTTTCAACAGTTTATTTTGTTCATATTAGGAGAAAAGTATTGAGAGGAGTGCTAGGAGGGACTCCAGTACAACAGAAACATGAGTCCAGGTGTGATGTGATGCTGAACAGTGGATGAAGGTTAAGAAGTTAATATTGCTTAACCAGGGGGCGGGGAAGAGGAGGCACCACAAATGAGCCCACTGATGATTACTGAGATGTATCCCCTTCCCTCAATTCAAACATATTTTTTCAGACTGTGTGTCCTTAAGAAGAGAGAGTGTGCTACACCCACAGGTAACTACGCAGCCAACAACCTGGCTGTAGTATTTAGTCTGAAAAGATAAACCCACGTTGGCACATAAACAATGCTGTGTCATTAGGACCATGGTCAGGACTTTGTGATAGACACCATAAAGTGGCCAATCTTCATACAGCCGCAGTAGCTGACTGCTGTCGCCCCTCCACCGCAGTGGATGCTGTGGGGTCTGTGCACAGGAGCACCCTGGAGCCCTGGTCTTCTTTTTCACCTCTGCAGTTTGTACCGTGCCCACTTACTGCCATGTGGCAGCTCCTGGAAACAAATCAGAATAAAGGCTCCTCTTGAGGAGAGCTAATGATGCAGCTCGGGCAGAGGCTCTCCATCAGCAGCAACGAGATGCTAACATAAGGCACTGCAGTTTGCTGGGTTTTAATTCAGAAGGCTGTCTTTCAGTAGTAAAGTCAGGAGCTGGAGTGGGTAGGGAGCTGCTCGAGTGATGAATACTGGTGCAACACTAGCCAAAACAAAAAATTCTTTGTAGTAGGAACTTGAGGGTAGCCAGCCTCTTTAAGAACCCACACAGCATAGAACTGGCTAAAGCATTTACAGGTTTAGAAACCAAGTACTGCTGGAAAAGTCGATTTGCTGAACAATAGGTTGCATCTTCCACTGAGCCCGGCTGAACTAATTAAGAGGACTACAGTCCAAGAGCATCTTCCCAATCAGAATTAATTTTCTCATTTTTCTTTTATTTTGCAGATCTGAAATAATCAGCAGCTCATTATTTTTATTCTTTTTCTTACCTTTGCTATCATCTTCATAACTCTTCTCATCCCCACAATGCCAACCTACATGTGAGGTTTATTTGGTTTTAGTTAGAAATGCTCCTAAGCTGACAGTGCAAAAATCTGTGCCACAACATTATACATAAAAAAAGGCCAAATATCCCATGAAATGACTTAATATTTTGTATATCCAAAGGTAATCATAAATGCTAATCCATGCTACTTTCTTCCCGGATCAGATTTTCTGCCAAACTCCTTCTGAAATCTTCATTATATCTGAGCCAGGAGTCAGATCTTTAAGTGACTCGCACTTTACAACCTGTTTACAAGTAACTGGTGAATGAGAGTATCCCTGAAAAAAATTTCCTCTACAAGGACTGAAAATTTAAACCAGAATACAGATGTGTGATGTTTCCTCTTTAAACTCATCCCCCTATTTTCAGTCCTTCTTTATCTTCTGCATCCACCATGGTGAGTGTATCTCTCATATTTCAATATTCACTCCTCCCAGTCATTTTTTTCAAGTGGAAAACTACAGGTTCAAACAGTCAGTATTAGCTATTTTTGTGTTAAAATGGCTTTCATCTGGGTACTGTGGGCACCTGAGGTCCTCCTCCCACCAATAAACAATTATTTTTGGAATTCCAAAGCCTATGTCATACAGAGATGTTCCTTTGGAAAATCAGCATATCAGCTAAACCCAGCAACACTGGGTTGGGTGGAAAAGAGCATCTGAAATGACAATTCCTTGACTAAATATACATCACTAGATTTTCTTCTTTGGTGATATTTTACAAATGCATTTACAAATTTCTTTGACATACCTCATTTTCTCAAGTCTCAGAAAAACAATAACCAACCCTAAACTTTCACTTCACTAGCATGAAGTCCCAGCCACTCTAACTTTGCAGTCACGGATGCTTCCATTCTCAGTTGCTCTGTCTCTGTCTCCTGCAAAGCAACCTCACCAGAATCATCACTTACTTGAAAATTCTAAACCAGATCTGTAAGAAATAAATCTGAATATCCCAAATTGCACATATCTGAGGCTCCAAAAGGAATATTTTTAAAGTTGAAAAAATTGCAATCTAACATCAGCATTTTTCCAGCTGCAATATGTTTTGGTGATGTAATTCCCAGCTTGCAGGACTGAAAACAAAGGTGTTAGCAAAAAAAAAGTGAACAACCTTGGTGTATATATTTCACTCAGAAAGACTTCTGATGCACGGACATGCAGTTCCCACCCATCTAGATTTTGACAAAATCCCGTTAAAGCCCACTGGCCACAGTATATCAGCTGAGCTTTACACATTCCTTCAAATTTTGCTTCTCAGTATTTATCCTTGTGGTTTTTGTTTAAAGCCATCCACATTGTCCTGAGTAGTTAGACCAGCTTCACACATTTTTGTTCTGCAGTCAAATAAATGTCAGTCTGCTTTACCAGCTGCAACCATATAATTACTTGATTGTGTTGGGTTGGATCTGTAACAATAAGTTAGCATGTAACAGAACTGAATTTACAGAGCAACTTCGGCTGGCAGATTTCTGCTGTAGCCATGCCCACAGCAATTGTGGCCCAGTTGCTTCTGTCATTGTGACTTTTAAGTACACATATCAGGGAGCGATTTTTCACAGCGCTGTCACTCAAAAAGCTGCATCACCAGCACTGTTAGTTCCAAGTCATGACATTTGCACAAAGTAGGTATACAGTGCCATGTGGAAACAACACAAATGTATGCGAAAACGGTTATTTACAGACATTTGTGCATACAATGCCCCACTTTGCACATATTATTGGAGCTGTGCTTGCAACTAAGACTTGTCCCTGCTTCCCTGAAACATCAGTCCCTAGTTGGGACTGACTGCTGTATTATTTTAAAACTAATGCTCAATAATGCAATCATTTGCGCATTTATTTGTGTTGTTTCCACGTGGCTCTGTATATCTCAATTGAAGGCAAATCTTTCCCGTAAAGGCCAAGTCAAAGCAGGCACTCAGTAACTTGGCTTTTTCAATGTCCTTTGTCACCGATCCTCTGCCCCATTCAGCGGCTGTCCCAAATTTCCCCCAGTCTTCTTTTTGCTGCAGTGTACTTGTCCCTTGCCAGATTCCACTCCACATGGACTTGGCTTTCTTCATTCCTGCATGTTCAGACAGTGTCTCTATTTTTCTCCCAAGTCACCTGTCCTTTCTTCTATTTCTTGTATACTTTCTCCTTACATTTGAGCTTGGTCGGGCGTTCCTTGTTTATCCATGCAGGCCCCTTCCTTGTTTGCAAAGATGAGGTCCAGCAGAGCATCTGCCCTCAACGGCTTCTTGATTGGCTGAGTCAGGAAGTTATCATCAATGCACTTCAGAAACTTGCTGTATTGCTTGTGCCCTCCTCTGTTGTCCCTCCTGCAGATCTGAGGGTGATTCAGGGCCCCCATGAGAACAGCATGGCTTGTGAATATGAAGCTCTTTCCAGTTGTCTGAAGGAGGCCTCATCTACCTCTTCCCAGTCAGGGTGGTCTGCAGCAGACTTACAGCACAACATCATCCATACTGGTGTTCCTGCTAATACTGACCCGTAAGCTCTAGGCTGGTTCATCATTCACCCCTAGACAGATCTCCTCTCATCCCTGCTCTCATCCACTGCCAGGGCACGGAACCTATTCTGGAGCAGCAGATCTTCAGGTGGGGCAGGAACCATCCTCTGGTGCCAGAGCTCACAAGCTCCCAGCCTTGCCATCCTGGGAGTCTCTATTTTCCCAGCTCCATAAGCAAAGACTCTGCCTCTGCACCTCCTTTGATAAAGCTGGGGTTCAGGCTCTGGTATCTTCAGGGTCTTGGAGAAGAACCAGTCAGTCTCCTCTTTGTCCTCTCTGCAGCTGCACTTGCCTTTGCTTTAGGAGAAGTCCAGTCCAGAGTTTTGGGTTTTTTTGTTAAAAACCAGCCTAGGTTAAGAAGAGATGCCAAGGCAATAGCAATGTTATCCCTCAGAATTATTTATAGCTAATGAAAAATGGGAAAGTTGACATCTGGGAAGCAAGGAAGGTTAAGGCAGTCCAGTCTACAGGTGAGGCTGCATATTCACAGAGCAGCAGTCATATCCTCAGGTCACTAAGGCTCCCATAACTAACAGTAAAACCGGTACATCTGTGAGTGGCCAAAGAGGTAAGGACAATTCTTTAAATATAGGAAGTACAAACAAAATCTTTAAAATCCCCAAAACACCTTTTATTGTGAAGAAATTATTTTTAATGTTATTCTTGTATTATGTAATCTGTGGATTTTGAAGGCTTGTTCAGCCTTAGAAAGGAAAAAAAAAATTCATTAGCTTCGCTAGTAAGTAAAGTACATACTTAGGGAAGGAATTTCTGGTATTAAGTAGCTCCTTCATGCAGCAGATCAAGGTACAGTGGTTAGAAAGTGAAATAATGCAACTCCAATCACAAGTAGGGGGGCAAATTTTTAACAGTGAAAGATGCCAAGCCCTGAAACAGCCATGGACATGGTGGCATTTCACCATTTGAAGTCTTCTGATTACACCAGTATGTCTTTCTCAGAAATACAGCACAGCTCAAGCAAGTATTATAGGCTTAATTACAGATTACTGGATGAGGATCTTTTCATGTGGTACACAAGGCTCCAGACTACACTATCATTAAAAGATATTTAGGACCACCAGCAACTCTGATGCTAGTGATCTACACAGCTAAACACGTAGAATGAAGGCATTTCCTTGTAATTGAAATTTCTCGACCATTTATAAATTGTGTATTTATACTTGCATGTCACAGAGCAGCAGTCATATCCTCAGGTCACTAAGGCTCCCATAACTAACAGTAAAACCGGTACCATCTGTGAGTGGCAAAAGAGGAAGGACAATTCTTTAAATATAGGAAGTACAAACAAAATCTTTAAAATCCCCAAAACACCTTTTATTGTGAAGAAATTATTTTTAATGTTATTCTTGTATTATGTAATCTGTGGATTTTGAAGGCTTGTTCAGCCTTAGAAAGGAAAAAAAAATTCATTAGCTTCGCTAGTAAGTAAAGTACATACTTAGGGAAGGAATTTCTGGTATTAAGTAGCTCCTTCATGCAGCAGATCAAGGTACAGTGGTTAGAAAGTGAAATAATGCAACTCCAATCACAAGTAGGGGGGCAAATTTTTAACAGTGAAAGATGCCAAGCCCTGAAACAGCCATGGACATGGTGGCATTTCACCATTTGAAGTCTTCTGATTACACCAGTATGTCTTTCTCAGAAATACAGCACAGCTCAAGCAAGTATTATAGGCTTAATTACAGATTACTGGATGAGGATCTTTTCATGTGGTACACAAGGCTCCAGACTACACTATCATTAAAAGACCACCAGCAACTCTGATGCTAGTGATCTACACAGCTAAACACGTAGAATGAAGGCATTTCCTTGTAATTGAAATTTCTCGACCATTTATAAATTGTGTATTTATACTTGCATGTACTATAGGGTTGCTGGAACACCTTATGATACTGCTGTGAGATCCTGGAGGAAAAGGTAGCTTGGATAGCTGGATTTGCTTGAGTTTTGAACAGGTGGCAGAACGCAGAGCAGAGCCACTGACTGCCACTGGATCATATAAATGGACTTCCCCAAAAGATTCCAACACTGTTTTTCTCCCATTCCAAATTAAAAGAAAACTATTCTACCACATGTCAACATGCATTTGTAGATCAGGTCCCTACAGTATTGGTACACCTCTGTATACTGAACAGCAGGAGAAACCACAGGCTGCATAGTCAGTATTGTCTTATGAAAAGGGTCCTTAACTTATTTCCTTAACTGGTATATTCATTTCTTCTTTCCATATTCACTATCGCTGAAGAACACTCAGACTGATGTTTTCTCTATGTAAATAATTCCATGATCACAGGCAAGTAGCAGCTTCTTACTGGCACCAGCATATAATGATGTTGGCACAAAAGACCCAACTCAAAGTCGAGTGCTTCAGTTGCTGGACAAGGTCTCAGATCAATATATGATATCTGCGGAACACATGCTACCTTATTAGAGATGCAACTAATTCTTATTCATTCATGGGCATCATACATCTGGGAATGAAAACAAAAAATACCTAATGCCACTATGTAACAGATAGGACATAATCCGTCACACAATACACAAAGACAAACTAGAAAAATCCCACTGGATGCCATAAGCATAGTCCAGAATATGGGGACTGATAACTTTCTGGGAACCCTGAACAGGGGCTGTGGGAGCAGACGTCTGCTCTGTGCAGACCTCAAAGCAGGTCACTAAATTACAGCCTCTCTCCTGTGTGGCTCTCTAAACTATCCACATGTTCACATAAATCCATCAGAACTGTAGCTCAGATAATAAACAAAAAAGACTATTTCCTGATTGACCTATCCAGGTCAATTATTTTTCTTAATGCCTCATGTCCAAACAGAGTTATATGGAACTACCTGTGATTGCAACTAGAATGGAGTTATTTCTAGACGCACAGAAACTAATTCAATTTATTCCTCGTATTTAAAATCACGTTTTAAATTTTAAAAATATATCTCCCAAATAATGTTCCAAAGTAGAGGTAAAATAGCATTAAATCTTCTTGATGAGAGCTGATGTTAAGAAGCATTTTTTTAAACTTTTACATGAGCATGTAAGGCTTTTGCTGGTTTTTCTAGGACCTGATTCTGAGAAACAGCAGCTTTATTAATCCTTTGCAAACAAAACCCAAAAAAACCCTACTGATACCAACCATGGGGACGAATCCTCTATAACAACCTGTGGCTTGTCTGCAGACCTTAATTAGTTAGAGAGATCATGATATAGAGCCTCTTCAAAGAGGATAAAAGTGGTAGTTCTCTATGGAGAAACAGAGCAACCTTTTGTACCTGGTAATTTAAGGAGCAGCAACAGGCTAATCCGCCGCCGACGCGGGGCGTAGCATGTGGTGTGGTTCTCAGCAGAACAGCAGGCCCCTAATGAGGTCTAGGAGTGGATAGCAGCTGGTAAACTCGGTGCTCAAGTAGGAGGCTCAGAGAGCCTTTATTTGCTAACAAAAGGCTGCAAATTGCTCAAAGGCCTGAGTAGGCAATGAGAACATGTTCATATGGTCAGCTAATATATAAATTTTCAAAACAAATATTACAATATATACATTTTCCTGGCAGCGGGACGCGGTGGAGTTTCTGAGGGCTGGACGGTTCAGAAATCAGTCACATACCAACTTACTGCTAAATTGAGTCCTCCCAGCAATTACACCAGTTCTTCTCTCTGTATCACAGCAACGGGGCTACACATATGCATATAATGTATTTGCACGCGATTTTCAGCATAAATTAATTTCAGGTGAGCTGCGCACAGGGTTAAGAAATTAAAGAATATTTTACTGTATCCCACTGCCACTTGAATCTGAGAACTTTCTTGGCTTCTAAAGTAACGGATAAGGAAAGATGAAATATTTGTCAGTCAAAAGGCTTTGACAAAGGATATCATAAACCATAAGTTCAAAGATCAAGTGTTTGAACAAGATCAGAAGCTGAGATTTACTCAGATTTTGTTATGCATCTGGCCTTATCCATTGTTTTCTTTATAGTATTAGTATAATTCTGCGGGATTAAACAATTTTGTTTAATTGCATGTTATAAGCATGTTTCAAAAGCAGTTCATGGCTGACAAAAGATCAGTCGTTATTGCTGCCACAAAACTCCACAGGTCTCAGCCCCCACTGGAACATCGAGATTACTGTCGGTTATCACAGCAAATACTAATGTAAGTCGTTGTTTCCTGAAAACTATGTAAACAGGAGATAGAATCAGCTTCTGATTTTAAAAAAAACTAACATGTTCCTTATCATTGTAACAAAAGAATAACACAATTATAGGCAAGTAACCTTAAAATAATTTCCCGTGAAGCTCTGGTAATAGAAGAAACCCTATAGACAAATGCACTCAAGGAAATCTGGTCTCCCCATCTGGTTGAGGTTTTGTGTTAGAACCACAAAAGGTGAAAAAAAATGTCTTCAAGACTTTTTTAAATTAATAAAGATCAATAACATTCATTTGGGACAAAAAATATGGCAGGCTTTTACCTAAAATTTGAGCTCATCTTTTTTCCTGGGCTGTGAGATTGAAAATAACTTCAAACATAGAGATTCTCTGGCATTATTCCCATTAATTAAAATGTAAAAAGCACCATATTTCACCAGGCTTGGAGAATGAGATTAAATAATTTTCAAATAATACATCAAATATACAATTACAGCAACCTCATTAAATCGATTTCTCCGTTAAATCACTGTACCGACTTTTCCTGGCCACATGAGTTAGATTAAGGATTATTTTTGTTAGCCTCGGGATAAGGATAAACAGAATGTTTTTCTAAACCTTCTTCCCTCAAACGATGAAAATGTGGGGTGCAGCACTGTTCCTAAATGAGATACTTGAAGCCTGAGGTGGCAGTTTAAGCCCTGGACGTTCATGATGCCAGCTCGCAGCAGGGATGGGCTCCCACCAGCCTCAGCAGGAGCGAAGGCTGGGACCTTCCCCTCTGGGTGGCCTCCTGCGTGGCCTTCGCCCCAACGTGGCTCACGTGCTGGGGAGGGGGGTCACCAGAAGCTCCCCCAAAAGAGCAGGCAGGCTGCTGTCAGTCAACCATCTGGCCCCGCTCCTTTTAGGTCAGGAGGTGCCTGCTCTCAACCGTTTTTGGCAGGTGCGATTTAGGAGGAACACATTAAAGGAATCGGTAGGTGGAAAACAAAAGTAGTAGTTTATTTCTGTATAACAAATGTGGTCGTCAGGTTGGTTTCTTTTAAGTAGAATCTGCTGGGCAGAAATGCAACATAATAGAGTATTTTACAATCGTACTGGTATCAGAAAAGGAACCCCAAGGCAGAACATAATTTAATTAACTCTATTGCAGGAAATTATGATTATCAGAACTCATTGAAGTTAGACCAGTGTGTAATCATCTACAGCTTTCAGAAAATATATGCTACTTTAACTTTGATGAACTTGACTCAATAGCGCACCGTCTGAATAGGTTCTCATTTGTGAGTATTCATTATGTATTCAAAGAGCTTTTGGTACAAAATAAATTCTCAGGGCTATAGATCCAGACCCCTGCTAGACTTTTAATAACGTTGCCACAAAAGCAAGATGTTTGTCATGGTTTCCTCCTTATATCTATATTTTAAAGCAGAGACCGGAAAGATTTTATACTGTCTTTAACAACAACAGTGACAAGCAATTGATAAATTTGAAAAACAAATATTCAAGAATCTATAGATATAAAAAAATTATCATTTGAGCTGCATATTTTTGACTCAGTGGATTTCTAAGCCTAAGAGTAGGCGTCTAAAAAGGGAA
>NW_009258727.1:4736204-4752621 GCF_000687185.1 Egretta garzetta | reverse complement strand
AAATTGCCAGATTACATTAACATCCATTCACAAATATGGGTAGCCCACTTTGAAATGAAAAGCTGACCCACAAAGCCCTTTCAGTAAATTCTTGCAGGGGTGCATGTAAATATCCATACGTGATCCTGCACCATGAAATAAATAAATATGGATTTTGCTGCAGATTACATTGGGGCCAAAATTAAGTCTTTAAAGAGTGCAGTATGTAGATTAATTGACAGAGATAAAATAGCTTAATTTTGTTTCAGTAAAACAGTTATTATTAAAATTTTCAATTTGGTTGCCTGAAATATAAAATGCAAAACTGCATAGTAATATGGGGGGGGGAGGGATGTACAAAATGTAGATTAAAAAAGCAGAGGTTAGTTTTAGTTTAATTGCTAAGATAATGGAAGCAGAATTTGAGCAGAATTTGAAGCAGAACTGAGAGTTTTGAGAATTGTGTGGGAAAGATGGGAAGCAAAATCAATTACTTTTTAAATTCATGTATATTTGTGAATGTTCTGCCAATATGAGTATAAAGTTCTGCAATTTACTTCATAATTACACCATGTAAGAAAAACAAGTATCACACCTCTTACTAAAATACCAAAATTAATCTGGTATGGTAGGTTATTTTATTGTTATAAAAAGGCACTGTTTATTAATAACTGTAGTGTAATTGTTCTGTAGGTAAAAGTAACTCCATAAATGAACCCCGAGTTTTATTTTCATGATGTTGCATGTGAAAATTATTTCAACCGCCTCCCACTCAAAAGCTATCAAATGGCTACGGAAAATCTTCAAATACTGTAGCAGGGGGGAAAAAAAAAAAGAGAAGTCCAAAATTATTTTAGTCTTTCAACAACACATTTATCAGCTTCATTGTTTGCTGTCAGTAGTCTGTCTAGTTCTAATAGACAGTTTGTAGCACTGGGTGGGGATTGGGATATAATGCAAAGAGAATGGCTCCCTGGAGGAGAGTTTGAGATGGGGCCAATTGCCAACGAGAGAGTCCAGGTCTGAATAAGAGGGGTGAAATCCTGGCCCTATTGACATTAATGGCATACTCCAAATTAGTTTAACATGGCAAGATTTCAGCCCTGAGGAGAGGGAATAATCACCATCAATGCAGGGAAAGATACATTTTACTGCTTGTTTTTCCCCCACGTCCTTTTTAAAAGAGAAAATATTATTCATTCCTTGTGATGCCTCCTCAGCACCACTGCTTTTTGCTACATTCTTGAGAACTAGGAACTCAAAAATAGGAAAAATATTGTGCACCTTCTGCAGTTGTTTTCCGTTCCTGAAACCTTTCACCGAAGAGGCTACCGAGCCCAGAAGGACTGCAGCAGACAACTGATGATCTCATGTGCTTTTTATTTTTTTGCCTTTTTGATCAATAAACCAGTTTCAGCTCATCTGATGTCAACGGTAAGCAGCTTTTTTGTGTTTGGTTGGTTGGCTTTGCTGGAGGCTAGTCCTAAGGACCTGGCTGTGTCACCGTCTCTCGCGCTCAGAAGGAGCCTCTCAGGCCTGTTGTGGCACCGGCATCTGCTTTGTGTGCGGGGATGTGCAGAGAAGCTTAAGTAAGTGTGGGAAAACAGCAACTGCAGATCAGGATTTGCCATAAGGCAAGACCTAACACATAGCTCTTTCTGGTTCACCACAAACAGATGGAAAAAACCACATAATAGGCTCCAGCTAAAAGTCTTCTGTTCTATTCTCTTCCTTAGGAGTATACCACTGAGAAATTAGCCAAGTTTTTCAAGAACACAAGAACGCTCGCAGAGAAAGTAGCTACACAATTGCAAAGCCTTTTTCTATTAACGATTTTCATACAGATATGGGAGATGTAATGATTAAAGGAATATGCGTCCAGTGTGGTTCACAATGAACACATTCATTTTTACATGCCGCAATTTTTGAGCAACGTGGTAATCTTTAACAGCACAAAGGAAAATTAGGCTGGTCACATTCACATCCCGAGACCTCATATGCAGAACAGGGGGGAGGTCCTTCTGCAGAAAAGAGCCCCCCCTCCCGCCTTTTTTTCCCTGTGTGACCTTACAGGGTGGTGGGAAGAGAAACGAGTGGCAGGAAGAGACTACATCTATACTTGTGGCTGCTCAGTGATGCTCGGGGCAAAGTCCCTCCAAATATAGGGAATGGTATATAAGCCTCTTCTTACCAGCTGGGGCTTTTCCTTGTGCCAGAACCAGCAGTTTCATTTGCTGAGATTGATAGCAGAAACTTTTGGAGTTATAATCTCCTGTGGGCATTGCATGCTGACAGCTTTTTGGGGTGGTGGGGAAGGGACGGGTGAGAATGAGCAGAGTTTCCCTAACGTGTGTTGGGCGGGGGGGATAGGTTTGCTGGTTTGTTCCTCATGTGGTGCCCTAGCACTTCAAGAACCTGGGGTGTGTCAGCTAAGAAATATGCTCAGAGAGGCTGCAATGTAACGGCTATCCCCCAGAAATGCTGATTACATATAAGAGGTACGTCCCCTTTAGTTCCCATAGCACAGAGTTAGAATTTACAGGGGGACTAAAAATGAATTAAAATTGTAGAGAGACTTAAAATTGAGGAATGCAATTAGGCACCTTAGCATGGCTTCACGTCCTCTAACCTGAGACCTCTACATCTCTAAACATCCACACCCCAGTTAGTCATCCAAACTGCATAACCCACGGCAAAGAGTGGGCGCTTCTAAGTTACGTCTCACCTTAAAATAGACAGCAGGTCAGAGGGTTGTACGCTAAGAGTGCCTCTTTCTCTCTCCATCAGTTACAAAGGGAGCCTGTTGCAACTGCCTCAGGCAGGGGTACCTGGATAGGCATTGCCTCCACACTCCCCCCAGGTAGCGTTGTATCCCCGCTGTCTGGGGAGTCCCGGCACGTCTCAGCTGGCAGGTGATCTCCTCATGCTGCCACAAGGTAGGATGACATCTGGCAAAACTTTCCACCCATGCCCTGCAAAGGTTATCCAGCCTGTTGGTTGTGCATAGAAGTACCTTCCCCTTCCCTGGTAGCAGGGACTGGCACACCCTCTCTGCCTGCTTGTGGCAAGCAGGAGCCCTCTGTGGCACCGCCTGACAAGGACCTCTTCAATTGCTCAGAACTGAGCCTGCCAAGCCATTATGGACTGCCTTGTACAGCACCTTGCACACATGTTAAAAGCTCATACTTAGACGATCTTGGCAATTATCTGCTCTCTTTCTTCTAGAGGTACCCTGCATTCAGTCTGCAATAGGGTACTTGGGATAGCATCCTACACACAGCTCCGTCCTTGATTCCCCCAGGTGTGCTCCACTTGCCCCCAGGTGTGGATGGAAGGCACATTCACTCCTAAGGAAAACATGTGTTGCATGCTGTATCGCTAATATACATCGAAAACAGCAATCAGTTAAAGCATTTCCCCTCATTTTGTCTTTCCTTGTTTCTTTGGAGAAATAAAACATGCATCAGTGCTTCCACATGGGCAGATGAAGAAAGAGTCTCAACCTCCCTCCTCTTCCATCCACCTGCAGCCACAATAATTATTTTGTTTCCAGTGGAGTTATTATCACTTCATACGAGTGGGAAAGGGGAAAGAATTTGGTCCATTATCATTTTCTCAGAACTTTAGTGAAAATAACTGTCTTTCACAGGCGAGCTACCCTCCAGTGGCAGTCATAGAGGAGCAGAGATGTCTGCCTGCCTGTCCTGGTGTCTAGCAAGAGAATACAGACAAAAAAAGTTAAAATAAAGATTGATGCCAAATGGCAACTGTTCACTTATTCACGTACGTGCTTATTATACTGCACTGGAAGCAATTAAAGCAAACCTGTCATGGGAGTGCTGCAGTTGTGGCCTAACTCAGTGCCAAGTGGTGGAAGTAATGGCAATGGCTGAGCCATCTACTGCTGAGCTACAGAAAGAGCTGGATTTGGCACGCTTTTGCCCAAGGAAAGGTCTGACAAGCAGATGGGGAGATGGGCTAAGGCTCTGATGCACTGTTAGCCAGCATGATGGCAGCAGCCTCTTTCAGCGTGGTGCCTAGCTGCTGGCAAGGGCTTTAGAAGTCACCCTACAACTCAGCCAATGCTGAACAAGTTGCCACCGCAGGAGTTAAGCTCCTATGGCTCAAGAACGTTAAAGGAGGAGGACAGTAAGGCAACGCTGGGGATTTAACAGCAGGCAATGCCCAAGCAAAAAGGCCAGGTGGAAGAAGTGAAAATAGCAGCTTCAAGGGTCTGACTCTAGAAGGGAATGAGAAGAACTCCATAACAGCTGGAGTGCAAACCAGCCCTCATCCCAGCATCCCAGGGACAGGCAGCCCATGAGGCTAACAGAAGGTAAGAGTTGTGGTTTCAGCCACTCACTGCCCTAGAGCATGGGCACAGCTGGCGGCACGGGCACAGCTGGTGGCATGGGCACAGCTGGAAGCATGGGCACAGCTGGCTGCCCAGCCCAGCCCCACGCAGCACAGCCACCATAGAATCATAGAATGTTTTGGGTTGGAAGGGACCCCTAGAGGTCACCTCATCCAACCCCCCTGCAGTGAGCAGGGACACCACTAACTAGATCAGGTTGCTCAGAGCCCCGTCCAACCTGGCCTTGAATGTTTCCAGCCAAGTGGGAGGCTCATGCTCTGAGCTCTGTGAGCTGCACCCACTGCCCTCCCAGCAAGACAACCACTTGTGTAAGCATCGGAACTGATGAGTCCCTCGCAGGTCAGTGTCCCACGGTTGGCATCTTTCAAACATACGAAGAAAGAAAAAAAAAACATCTTTCATGGAAAACTTTAGCCACAGTGAGTTCTTCTTCAGAGGAAACAAAAATCTTAGTTATAAATCTTGTATGAATACCTGCACCATTTTACTACTTTGATGAAACATATGACAATAATTCCAGATTCTGGCTGTTACTGGCATTACACCTGACTCCAGAACCTTAGTACATTTCTTACTGGATGAAGAGTATCCATAAACATGTTCTTATGTATATTATTTTTTTTTGCATAATTGTACACCTCTGATCAGTTTATCTGGTCTTAATCTTTAGATGTTAATGATATATTAGTGTAAAACAAATTAGCTTTTGGTTTCTAATACATTAAATTAGTGTTGTGGGGTTTCAAATAATTACATGAAAAATATACAAGGCCATCTACAAGAAAAAGCTGTGCTATAGTATTGTGACCCAATTCTCTCTGGACCATGCAAGAGCCTCATAATATGTTCTGATTTCTGATATTTCCTCTTAATGTCCTTTCAGATAATTATATGCAGTTACAAAGAGCGCACATAAAGAGAAACTGCTTGAAATAATATAAATTACAAGTCTAAAAATACAGGTCAGAAAAAAAAATTGATGGCTGATCCTACAACTGCTGAATTTCCTTAAACCCTAGTCTCCCAGGAGACTGATAGAGCCTAATGAAAATAAATTATATACTGCACTGATTAAGCTGCAGTTATGAACTGAAATTCCATTTAATAGAAAATAATCTAGCTTCTACTAAGCAGTTATACTTGTTTCACAGGTGATAAATGGATGGGATTCTAAGATATAATCTTCTTTCTAAGGTATTTCACATCCAGTATGCTAATACCTAAATACAGATTAAAGTTTCTATTTGCCTGCATGCCTGTTTTTTCTTAATAGAAGGTCATCGAGGGATCTAAAGGGTCACCTTTCTTATTTGTCCTTTTGTTTTGGCCTGTGTGCCAAATAAATGAAGAAAGGCCCTGAATTTGGCTGGCAACTTTTCTAACATGCAAAATAGAACAGAGACCCCTGGGTACAGAGGTATGCACGGGAAAATTCTGCTCTACAGAGGCTCAGGACAATACCGTAAGTCTTTATTAATTTCCATTTTCCATTTAAATTTGCTATTAAAAGTCATTTGTAAGCATGAGGCAAGCCTTTCAGTAAGTATAAAAAGGAAAGAATAACTGAAACAATGAGCAGCATTGTTTGGTGGGCTCATCTCCCCATTCCACCCATAAAGTCAAGCACCAACTTCTTTGAGCAGTTTGCAAATGAGCAGAAAAGTGCCGGTGATAGCAAACTTTCCTACACAAACACAGAGATGCATGCAGGTCTGTGTAGAGCTACATTTCACAGCATAACGTCTTGCAACTCTCTTCTTACACAGCAAGAATATTAATCTGCAGTATCTGGTCACTGAATTTCCAAGAACCAAGAACTCTGTGCTGTCAGCGACACCACTTAAAAGTTTATTGGCATGACTGTAGAGATGGTAATGTTTTATATGAGCATCAGACTCAATTCATTTTCAGTAACATCCCGTGACCACTAAAACCACACTAGGAATTAGTTAAATCTTATTTTAAAACAGGTGAATCAGAAATATCATCTATGAATTTGGATTCCCTGCAAGACTTTTTGCCTCCCTATCCAAAACGTTTGTATCATGTACTCAGAAATGTCAGATGCTCCTTTGCAATTCATAACCTCTTTACTTCTTCTACAACAGTCATTAAATATCATTCTTCCTTTTGGTTGCATTATGCCTTTCAGCTCCAGCTTCCACTTAGATTAATAAACTCACATGATGAAGAAGCATTTTCTCACATTTTGTCACAATTAATCTGCCAGCATAATACTCTGGTGAAAAGGTAAGAAGTAATCTTTTACAGTGGCTTTTGGTTTTGTCACATTTAGAGTTAGCATCTTGGACCTGCCTTTTGACAACTGGTCTTACGAAGAGAGCAATTTGGTTAGAGTCGTGTTCTTAAACTTGCGACTCCCGGCACAGCCGCGGAACGCATTCATTTTTGCCTATCAGTAACGATTTCCCCTATTACAAGAAGAGCCATCCAAAGATACAGGTATGACAAGTCGCTGGCATTGCGTTTAATGTTTCTGGCAGAAATCAGTGGGGCTTTCCTGTTTCCCTGTGGTCATCAGAAAGGTTAGAAAATATCCTTCCATTTCATTAGAAAGCAAGTTGGTGGAAACGTTAATTTGGGGCTTCTGAGCTCTCTGTCATGCTATGTTTTGAGATATGCAGCTGGACAACATTCAGGGAGGTGTTAGTCCTCCTTCATTTCATCATTGCTGGCTGCTCTCGCCAGGCCGCCTCTCCCACCCTTCAGAGCTTCAGCAAACACCAGTGCCTCGCCATCACTGAGAGGAGGTTTGGAGACCTCCCCCGCAGAGGAGCTCACTGACCTCCCACAGCCATCTCAAAGGGAGGGGCGAACAATATCAGCAACTGGACACTACTACAGCTCTTTGCTATTTTCAGCTTGGAATAAAGCTTTTACCTCTGTTTTACCTCACCTGCTTGCAGACCTTCTGTGAAACACAAGCAGTTTTCTTTTACATTTAGTTATTAACCTCTGCCAATATTCCAGCAACTGTCACTATTTGTGTCTCCATTATGTCATTTTTGCTGGTTTTAGAGGAACTAATATTAAATGCAAGTCTGTTGCACTGAAAATTAATGTTAATATTCTTGCTTGTAAAGCAAATAGCATTTTGCAGATCACATACAGGTCACAGCAATTGAAACTGATGTAATATAAAGATGATCAGGTGTATATTTCTAAGATATGACTTGGTACAGTCCCTGTATATATAATAGAAATCAATAAATAATAGAAAAGCTATTCATTGACTGCTAACATGCAGATCTGAATGTGAATATGGACTTCTACCTCTTGGATTTCCTTTTCAGTTGCATGATAGAGAAATTAGTCTAATACAGACATGTTATTATTTTATTCTCCCAGTAGTTCACGTGAGAGGTGTATGAGCTTCTTGGCTAGTTCTGTTCACTATTAGTTCATTTATTGTATTTTTTATTTTCCCAAAGTGCCTACAATAGTATGGAGGGGAAAAAAAGAAAAAGAAAAAGATACATTTACCAAATTACAAAAATAATTACTTGGATATGTATACAACTATGCTAAGTAGAAAATTATAATTTATATACAGCATAGCAGCAAGAATTCATAGTGCTGAATGAACTTGATGAATATCTAACTTCTGCCTTCACCAAAAGTTTTTGTATGCAAATACAGCTTCAGCATAGAGACAGCTATGTTTTAATTTGAGAAAACAACAGGTCCTGCTACAATTTTGTTAAAAAGCTCGAAACTCCAGCGTCATAAACATTTTTTTAATGCTCCCTGCAATGTTATGTTGACCTTCTTATTGATACAGAATAGCTGAACATGAGTCCCTGCAAATCTGGCCAACATTATAGAAATCATTGATGTAGGAATTTCTAAGAAACAGTGAAAGGCAAAATGCTTATTTTCTCTTTCAATAGCTTGTTTTGTCTCTTCAGCACTCCAGGACTCCTTTTAGTGGTTTTAATACAATTATGTTATTTTTCAGTATTTGTACCTCTTCAGCAAAACTAATTTGTAGAGTGGTTTTCTATCTTCCTTTGGGATAAGATTCTGAGAGCACAACACCATTTGGAGTTCAGGGTGTGTTACACCTCACAAATCACCTTGCAGAGCATACATTTTTATGGGTGGCATCTTCACATGCTACAGTGAGCAGTGTAATAAAATGCCCTGAATACAATCAACAGTTTTTAATATATCTTATCAGCACAAGAGCCTTTACTATAACCTTTGTCTTAAAAAATACTCAGTTTCTTGAAAGCCTATTTTGGTTTTATTTTAACCTTGCTACATATCAAAGTACAAGGATGAAGCTTTGTTCCTGCTGTCAAGACAACCACTGCCTCTTCAGCAGAAGGGAAAAAAAATCAAAGACTTGTAGAATGCCAGTTGAGTTTGAACCTGAAGGCCACAGTCTCTGAGCACACCTGGTACTCCCCACAAGAGCAGGATACTCAAGAAAATTGAGGCTTCAAATGAGCTTCCATATAACAACCTATAATTTCTTTTCAGGGAGTGGGGAAAATGTTAAAGGAAAATTCAACATGATAGTCCCTTTGCTGAAGCACAAGGAGGAGCTCAAGATGATCTTCAGAATGCTGCAAGACAAAAGCCTCATTACACATAATTACTGCTTACCAGTACCCCAGATTGATAACAAGCTTCCTCTGCCAATTTTACTCTATCATTATAGGAAGAGGTGATTAAATTATTTGACAAATCAACTTTCCTGTGCAATACGGAGTTATCGACCTCAGGTAGAAATGAGCAAGGTTAGATAATGAAGGGGGCTAAGCTGTATGGCAACTTTAAAATGGCAATATTTGTCCAAAACTTAGCTACAATATGCAGGTAATATTCAAGGTAACTAGTGAGCTGGTGTGTATTTGAAAATGAACAAATATATGTCGTGACATTATAAGGCATGCCAGCCTTCAGACACCACCTTGTGCGTATTGCCTCCTTCTCCTTTGCAGGTAGAGGAACTCTCCCATATTTGATGGTTCCTGGCCTTCCCTGTGTCTCCACGGTAGCCTGGCATGGCAACAGCCATCGGGGTCTGCTCAGGCTGAGCGAGGCTGCCCAAGTGATTCACAGAGGGCTGCTCAGTGTGAAACCTCTTTGCCCCCTCTCCAGGTGTCTGGAACAAGAGGACAGCCATGCCACGGGCTGCACTGAAAATACAGTACAGATGGTTGCAACACAGCAGCTGGCCACGTACCCTGGTCCTGTTTGGTTTACTGGTCCAGACATAGCCAATCTTTTCCACTTTATCATTTCAAAAGACATTTCTCCTGTAATTAGGATGTTGTTGTTCCCTCGTTGCCCATTTCCAGTCTTTCTTTTGAGGGGCAGGAGGTCTACGCCAATTACTTTTTTTTTTCCTGCTGGAAACCTTTGCAGTCTCAAATCCCGCAACAGGAAAAATGTGACCTAGAGCAAAAGAGGTGTCTTGAGTGACACTAGCTGAATTTTCTGTGCTGAAACATTCTTACTGAAGTGAATATGACTAAGGTTTATTCAGAGTACAGGCGCTGTGGAACCGAAAATAAGGCCACACGCGAAGGTCACTTTTGATAAGCAGCCTCACTCTTGGTGAAGTCAGCAGGAGGCATCATTTCAGGGACAGCTTCTGCACAATACTGACCCACTGCATTGTAAGAAAGGAACAGCCTGAATGTGAGCCAGCAGCTTGAGTGGGATTAAGGCAGGCAAAAGCAAAGGTCAGGTTGATGTAGCAGTGCTGACAGCGCCCGAACTAAGCTGCATAACCCCCTGGTACTGCAATATTCCAAACTAGCAAATAACAGGTGTGGAAGAAGAATCCTCAGCTAGAGACTGAGTGGGGCATTGCTCCCTCCACCTGCAAGCAAACACACAATCCGGACTGTGACTGGAGCTGTCTTCTCCAGGCTCAGCAGATCGAACTGAGGCTTCCTCGTTCCCCAACAAAATGCACTCCCAAGCATCCCCAGTGGCCTCTCCAAAATTCTTCTGCTTCGTTCCTCACCTTAGCCGGCAGGCAACCACCATCTCATTGGGCCAGGCTGCATAAAGGGAATCATAAGTTTTCTGACTCATTCGCATGACCTCTTGGCCAGCTGAAACAAAACTGCTATCCAAAGCAGGTGCTGGCAATAATTGGCTCTTTCTAAAACCCATGGGTTGAGTGTGAAAATGGTACTACATATGCTAATTTCTCACTATAATATGTGCATGAACTATTCTCTTCTAAATCCTTTATTTTGCCACATGAGGGCTTTGTTTTGAAAATCCCACGCTGTGTGGTTTCACACAGGCTCTGCTGTGCTCTCCTCCAGACTGTGATTCAGGGCTGGTGCCTCCCACCACCCCTTCCGTGCACGGCCACAACCACTCTATGGTTGTATATGTGCACATTATAAAAGCAGAACCTGGAAAACACAGTTCACTAGCAGTTTTTAAAAATACGTAGTTGAAATTGAAGGTCCTGCTTTCCTTATTTGTTTTCATCTCTACTGCCTAAAATACTAATTATATATTATTCACTTGGTCTAAAATATAGCTATTCAGCTACTAGTTGGGGTATATGGGATTCTTTTTTGTCTGTTTCCTCTTTGTATTTTACGGTTATTTAAAAAAAAAAAAAAAAAACCACGAGTCACGTTTTATACAGCATTTATAACCTTAGCCATAAGCTGCCTAACACTAATCTTTTACAAGTGGCAAATAACTCTCTACTGCCTGGTCCATGAGACTGTCACACAGAGGCTATCAAGTTCATTTTCTCTCCTTTTGATAACGTCCCCACCCTCCTGAACAGGTAACAACTCCCATTGCCTGTCCACTTGTCTGACTAGTTTATGTTAAACTGAGACAAATAGTTCTCAAGCAGTCATTGCTCTTTGTGTTTCTAGAATTACATGCACGCTAACAGTCCCCGTTCTTTCCAGCTTTTTCATTCTTTCCAACTCGGTGAGTTGCAATATTAACTGATGCTATAATTCTTGGTTTTGTCATGTCTATGATGTCCAGAATCCACCAGAAAAAAAGAAATACATTTTTTCCAGACTTGTGTTTTGCAGGAATTGTATAAGGTCTTCCTTGAAAATCAGGACTAAAATGTCGAAGATGCAATTGATCTTTCATGAAAGTGTTCTCTCAGTAACTAGTTGTTTCTCAGTTCTCTGTATTAATTAATTCCTGTTTCTTCTGATTAATTTCTGTAAAAGTATTTGACATATTGGATGGGAATGTTACATGAACAATACACTCCTGGATTCTGGTGATTCCCTTGTGAGAAACAATTACCATGGCAGTTATGGAAATCTTGTACACACACGTTTCTTGGCTTGGATTGTGTGGGTTCTGCCATGGACAGATTCATTCAGTATTTGTTAATTTGCAAGAAGTTTGTTCTTGATTACGAGTTTGGTGAGATTAGGGGGATATGCCAAAGACGAAAGAGGAGGTGCTGGGAAAATATATTTCAGGACACATAGTCTTCTTATAGCATGGGCTATAATTGTGTAAAAGACTTTTCACAGAAAACCCATATATGATGTTACGTGATTACTAGGAACATACGACTTAAGGGAAAAGTGGGGTTTGTGTTGTAAACAGGTGGCACAGTTAAAGACACAACTTATTCATCCAGAGGCATTCTTTAAGAGTGACTGGTGCTCTTTAGTTTAGTAAGACGAAAAGCTTTTCTAGGACAAATCTAAGGCACTCACAATGTTGCCTGAGATCTCAGCTGCAAATGACAAATTTTTCAGCACATTTTGGAAAAACTTTGATTCTGTGGGAGTAGGTTTGTGATATTTCTTATGTAGTCATATGTATGTTATCATTTTCCTCATGACGAATGATGTCTACAAAGGATATGTGGATATAAGGGTACTCCAGACAAAGACTGATTAAATGATGGCTAACTGATGGTAGAAAACTGTGAAGTCAATATTTTTAGGTGATGCAATCAAGGTTTTCTTCCGAATTATGCATACCCTGATTCATCCAGAATGCTACACCTCAGGGCACTACTAACAAGTATCTTCAAAGGACACTTTGCACTTTATCCCAAGGCATCAGGATCCTTTGGGACATGCTCATGTCTTAATCATTCAGCTGCTCTCAATGCAATCAGTGGTACAGTTCAGAAAAGCTAGCAGTTGCTTCTGCAATCCTCTGTTGAAACTGGCCCTAAGCGCTCGACCAGTTGCAAAAATGACTGTAAAGCTGAGTTTCCTTGCTCTTTTTACCAACCTCTTGCTTTAAATATTCCTTAGGTTCTTTTGTAGTATTCAAATTTTTAACAAGATCATCCAGAGTCCTACTCTCCCACAATGAAGTGAGCAACCTTTTCCAGATAAGAGCACAGCAGTTCAATACGGCATTTAGAATATGGGTCACAATTCTTTTTCTGATCTGTGAAAGATGTATTAATAAGCTCTTGGCATTTAGAGAAACAACCTTTTCTCGTTCTTTCCTTTTCTTTTATTTTTTGTGTTCATTTGAACTTTTTTCCCCCCAGCTTCTGTAAGAAAAAACCTTGGAAGAAAATTAAAACTTCTTTTCTAAACACACCACAATTTGTTGATATTTTCAAGCTTTTCAGTACAACTGCATTCACAAGTTGAATGTGTGTGCTGTTTAACATCAAACAATTGTTTTAGTGCCATTTCAAGTGTCTAGCTGTGTTCATGCCTGCTAATTAAATGTTTTATCAAAAAATACAGCCTAAATTGTGCAAAACTTCATCTACATCTGCTTCTGCTATGAAAAGATGTCCTTGGAACAATTCCAGTATATTAAATAGAAAGCCATTTATTACAAATAAGACAGTCATTTACCTGTAGGCTTTAGCATGAGTTACTGTGTATTTAAATCACCATTCACTCACTATTGACGGTCAATAATGCAACTGGCTCTGTGGGATAAAAAGAAAGTGTTATTTTAACCCTATTTAGATGTGCTATGTTCTGGTGTTTTCGGTGCTTGGCAATAACCAAATATTTCTGTCCCATCTCCAAAGACTTCAGGGTCATCATGTTTCCCACTCACATTCAGCACAGAAGGGTCATTACAGGCTATGGTGGCAACACCTGCAGGTTCCTTCAGGACAGGGCTCTCTCCTTCCTATGCAGCAGCATCAGTACGAAGCCTTTGAGGGAGATGGTGAGACAACAGTCTGTTACAGTAGGCAGGCAACACACGCATTTACACATTATCACCCTTATATTGTGCGTTAATCACACTGTTCTGCAGCTTTCTCAATACCTTGCAGGTAATGGAAAAGCAAAGGATATAAACATAAGCAAGATGGAGCTGGTGGTACTAAGAACAGAAAAGCACTGTGGAGAGAGACCTGTCTTGTCTGGACTGTCCATCACACCAGTGTGATGCATCCACTAGGAAATTGGTGGGGTTTTGGACTCCTCAGAGCTCTGAAAAGCCAAACTGTAATCCACTCAAACATTGCCTCCTAGACTGACCATTGCACACTTTGAAGAGAGAAAATCTTCCTTGTGTTATCTAAGACCCACCGTAAGACCAACCTAGCCTCACACGTATAGCTTCTTCCTTCACAAAAACCTTTTTCTGTATATTTTCTGAATACTGAAACTTTTAATTAAGAGCATGAAGCTTGTAGTGCAAGAGAAAGAACTCCCAGAACTCAGCACTGAAAAGACAAGAATAATACTTAAGTTTGTTTGCCTTTCTTCATTAGCTTTCTCCCATTAAGGTTCTTCACAAAAATATACACACATGTGCTTATTAACAAAAACGGCCACAAGTCCTTTAAGGAAAACAAATTTTTCTGCAAAGAGACTGAAGAGAGGCTAAAAGAAAGCAACAAATAGTTACATCTTTCTATTCTTAAGAAGTAGTGCTTAAGGAGTCACTGAATAGATAACGTGCTTGGTATTACATACATAGAGATGTCACAGAAGTGTCAGATTCATCCAGACTGATTTTCCAGCCCCTGTTTTTACCCACATAATTTCTCCAGTCAAATTTCTTGGTATTCTCATAGCAAAGCATGATCACAGCAGGCATGGAAAAGCTTCTTCCACATACTGCAATATGCTATAAATTTTCCTATAGATAATAATAATTAAAAAAAAAAACCAACCTTACAGAAATTGATGCATGTTCCTGCAAGATAAGCTGGAATCAGTCTTATCTAAATGGGTGGGAAAAACTGCCATGAAATGCAGTATGATTTTCCTTGAACAGATAAAAGCCTTCATCCACAAAGTTAGAAGATCACCATAGCACAACACATCTGGCAGTACTCTGTGAAGACGGTTGTCAGTTTTTCTCAAAATAAAGTAAAAAATGTAATTTATCTTGGCAGAAATACCCTTGAAATTTGAACCTTTACAATGTGATTGCTTCAAAAGCTTCTAAAACATTGCCAGATCTTTTCAAGAATGGGCTAGAGGCAATTGGGTTTACACTGAATTTTGGAGCCAAGTAAATGAAAACATTGTTTTTTTCCAATTGAAGTTGAGTGGCTGTCACAAGTTCAGTCACAGCAAAGCATTGTTGCCTCAAATAATTATCTTAACACATTTATCAAGATAATAAATGTAGTTCATTTGGAAGGAGAAAATTCAGCTACTTGCTAGATAAATATACGTTATCACTCACTAGGAATCAGTTATGTCTTGTAAATCCCCTGATCATTACATTGTCCACTTTCTTAAGCAATAATTGAATAAAACATGCAGATTGCTGAAAACAAGAGAGATTTTTAATTAGATATGAAGTAGGATTGTTAAAGATTTAGTGATTCTTATTATAACATCTGATATGACAGGCCCATTTGGCCATATATTTTGATAAATAGGTTTTTAGCTCTAACCTGAACAAAGGTGATTTCATTAGTAGCAGAACAAGCAACCCAGTGCCGTCAGCTGATGTACTTCCATATGTTACAAATCTGGTTCCACATAAAGTGCCTTTGCCAAGCACGTGTCAGACCCTTGCACTAACTTGTGTTTCTTCACTGAACCCACTTCAGAGCTAAAAGGAGTTGTCTGAAGCGGGGACTGCTTGTGCAGCAAAATGTACATTTTGTGGACCCATGGTTACGAGGAACCACCATTCCACTCACATGGTTACTGGTTTAACTTTCCTTCTAACATTAAATCATTTTAGCTGCTGGAAAGACTCAGCTCCAGACTGAGACACATACATGGAGATATCTACACATGGGTGTGTACTTATGCCCTGGCTCTCACTACCTTCAGCAGAGGTTTAGGCTGACACCTCTGCGTGAGCAGCTTGCCTCTGCTTAAGGAACGGGTTTGGTGTGAAGGGGGATGGTGGGGGACATGCAGAAGGCGTCATAAAGAAGTTTAGGGAATAAGAGTGAAAGTAAAAATATTGCAGGGGAATTGAGAGCATGGGGATATTCAGAGAAAGGAAGGGCGTACAAATCTGTGGGGAACCAGGCTCCTACCTGTTGTGATGCTCACAAAATGTTTCATTCCACCTTTCAGACCACAGTGTTTCAGGTCTGGAACTAGATTTAATCTTTTGGAAAAATGCCTTGGAACAGAAGTTCAAAATCCATAAATCCATACCTGTATGAAGGCGGTTCAGGATCCAAAATCAAATGTTCAGTATTACAACACTCAGAATTTATTGCTGCTTATGCAACTGAAATTTCACTTTCTTGCACCTACTCGTTTCACTTGACTGGCCAGCCGTAACACAAGAAGTCTGCAGTGACAAAGCACAGCCCTATTGCTGTCCAGATTGCTATTGCTTACCGTTCAAAAAGCACACTGCACAAAGCAAAGATCATGTAATCCAAAGGGCGATTTTCAGAGCCCAAACCTGGGGAAATGTTCATGAGAACAACAGAAGAGCCAAGTCAAGCTTCAGAATTATTCATTCACCCACGCTCCTAATTAAAATCATGAGTTATTTAAAATTAGTTAAAAAATAGCACTGCAGCATGACCATTTTTTCTCCCTGGCTGCTTCCTTGGGAATATTTCTGCCAAAACAGAATCAAACCTGTGATAGACACTGAAGCATGAAAAACGCCTGTCCAGTTCCCTGTTTTCTGAAGGAG
>NW_009258727.1:4733888-4736013 GCF_000687185.1 Egretta garzetta | reverse complement strand
CATTCCTGACAGTGATGTTTCTTCCAGCTCTACATGTACTAAATTCTGCCGCCGCTTCGTCTCTGTTGCCGCTAGATTCGCGACACACCGACAGAGGCAGGTGTCTTTTTTGTACCAGTCACTCGACATACCTCTAATATCATGCTGTCGCAAAAGTGATGATAGACTGCTGTTTCTGAGCGTTCTCACACGATGCAGGTAAAGTCTATAAAATTGCTGTAGGCTGCGAAGACTGCTACTCCAGAACTCTCCTACCTGTCATTCAGGTTCAGCCAGATGAGGATCTTCCACCTTGGGACTGCGTATCCAGGCTGCCGTCAAGCACCAGCTCTCATGTCTCCTCAAGATTTACACCCAGCATCTTCCTTCTGTCCCAGTAACTGCAGCCCCGGTGCAGCCCATGACTGTACCATCTACAGCAACCACCTCTTTTCTACATTTTCCATCTCTAGCAATGCTCCTCTAGTCCAAACAAAATACCAAGGCCAGAGGTATCATCCTCCCCTGGCAATTAACTGACACACTTCTACAAGAAAGGTGGCTGTGGTGTTGCGCAGATTCTACTGTGGCTTGACAGTTAATAATCGTAACAACTGAGACAGCAAGAGTAGTCCTGCATCTATTCCTTTTAGAATTTTATATATACTTATACAAAAGATGTTAGAGCACCAAATCTCCAGTGGAACCCAAAGTAACGAGAAAAACAAGGCGTGTCGCTTTATGTTGTCTGCATGTTTTCTATTGCATTACTCTTAAATCATAGCAGTTACAGGTAATTAATAATTGCTAGTTTCTATTGACATTAAAAAAACAGCATCAAGAACAGCTCCCTTTTGACAATGGCACATTTCAACTAGCTTGCCCAGGATTCTTGTTTCTGTGGCCTGGGCTTGACAGACTAAGAATACACCCAGCTGGTTTTCAAACCAACACTTTCAATGGTCTGGGGATGGGCTGTGTGACTTGTCATAAAAACAGCTGCCTCTGTCTCCCCAACCAGCCAGGAATAAGCTGAAGAGAACAAAACCTTGAATGAAAACACCTCGACTTTTCATGCAAGGACAAAAGGTGGTCATTATGCATACCAGGAAGGTTCTTTTATAGCTGGTAATTACATATAAATTGGAGAGTGATAATAAAAAAAATCATTTATCTCTTCATTTACCTAAAATGGGATTTCTACAGCCATTATATAATTACTGGTATTTTTCAGTAACATTATTAAGAACAAATGAGGTAGTGTTTCTGAAATAATCATAAAGATGCAAATACTGAAAGTTCCTTATTAGAACTGGTCATTCAGCATGAAGCAAGTGGCAGGAAAAAAATCTTGTCCTGAAAACCGCAAAGTGAAGTTTTTTTGGTGTTGAAAAAGGATCAATTTCTATCTTTCTACTGTCAAGAAATAAATTATTCCTATTATCCCTGACACATTATTTCAAGATCTCCATTTTTCTCAGTTTCTCATTTATTCAGAAAATATCTACCGACTACTGACCTCCAGCAGCAAACCTAAAATAAGATGCAGAAAGATCACAAAAATTCCTAAAAGAACAGGAACAACTCCCTGCTGTCACTACTCTTCTTTTCCAGAAAATATCAGTCCACCATGGAATAAATGTTATTCCTGACACTCATTCACATGTGCAAGTCAGAAATATTTGAGTGTAAGCAACAGTAAGCAATGTATTAATGAAAGAATATAAAAATAAACATCTCTTAGGAGATATTTATATCTCCATGAACTACAGCCTAGATGGCTTTTAGACAGCTAAGTCAGATGATATACCTCATCACAGTGAGCAATTCCATATTAAATATTATTAATATAGAGGAACAAAACGAGTGTTACAGAGAACAAATCGGAGAGGAAGACTTGTCTGTATTTCGAGGGAGAAGGAGGATTGGAATCGGATGCATGAATGTCATCATGTCATCACCCAGTCCACCGGAAACTTCATTTAACTTAAGGCAAATTATTATTTATTACTGGTAGTGTTTCTGTAAATGGATAAAAACAGTCAGAAAGCACAAGAAATGCAGAAGTAGATATCAAGTCCTGCAGGACTTTTTCTGTGGGCAGAAGGTGAAACAACTCACATCGCTGCAAGAGCCCTGGGGCTCT
>NW_009258727.1:4722335-4733834 GCF_000687185.1 Egretta garzetta | reverse complement strand
CTGGGCCCCAATGGCAGCAGAAGGCTCCAAAAAACAAAATAACTTAAAATGTGGGAGAACAGATGGAAACCCATTGCATGGGCCCAATGGCAGTCCATCAAACTCGTGTCTCCTTTCCCCCAGTCCATGCTCTGGCCCACCAGTAGTGTTTGAATACCTTCTGTGATACTGTCACCTATTTGTAATGTCACCAAAAACTTTGGACTGAAATTATGTACATCTTAGTGATTTAACAGAATAGTTTTATTCTCATATTTTAAAACTCATAGTAGCAGCTTAAATTTGGCTGTGACTACATCCCCAGTATTTGCTGTAGTGCACAGAAGCCAGTCTTACAGATTTCTAGTCTGTCAGTAGGAAAAAATCACAACTTACTGATCGAATGACATAATGCACATACTAAATATTACAAATACATGAGTACCTGAAAAAGTATTCACAGGTTTGTATGGACCTCACGGGTTCTTCAGTAAGAGCCTTTCACTGGGTTCACATCGAACACAGCATTAATTTATAAATGAATAAGCCAGTCTTACAGATTTCTAGTCTGTCAGTAGGAAAAAATCACAACTTACTGATCGAATGACATAATGCACATACTAAATATTACAAATACATGAGTACCTGAAAAAGTATTCACAGGTTTGTATGGACCTCACGGGTTCTTCAGTAAGAGCCTTTCACTGGGTTCACATTGAACACAGCATTAATTTACAAATGAACGTCTTTTTCTTTGTTTGATCACAAAATGCACCTTATTTACATGTCTGGTTTTGCAGTGAAGTATTTATCAGTCTTCTTTAGCTGGTATAAGCAATACCTGGTATGGAGCCTGCATACAATAAATAAGTAACAGAAAAAATGAAACATGAAAGGTGGCAGATCATAAACAAAATAATATGTATGTGAATATGAAGCATGGAGTTACGGTTGTCTTTGAAAAATGCTAAGTCTTGCCCTTGAGCCTAACTGCCAGACTGTAGTTTTCTGACCAGTATTCACAGGGAACTTTTGCATGATCACTCTACTTCATGCCTGTTGCCTCTTGTCCTGTCACTGGACACCACTGCAAAGAGCTTGGCTTTGCCTTCTTTACTCACTCCCATCAGTCATATGTACACATTGATCAGATCCTCCTGAGCCTTTTCTTCTCCAGGCTGAACAATCCCAGCTCTTTTAGCCTCTACTTATATGCCAGATGCTCCAGTCTCTTAATGATCTTCATAGCCCTACACTGGACTCACTCCAGTAAGTCCCTGTCTCTCTTGCACTGGGAAGCCCAGACCTGGACCCAGCACACCAGATGTGTCTCACCAGGGCTGAGTAAAGCGGAAGGATCACCTCCGGGCTGGTGATGCTCTGCCTAACCCAGCTCAGGAGACTGTTGGCCATCTTTGCTGTGAGGGAACACTGCTGGATCACGTTCAACTTGTCCATCAGGACTCCCAAGTCAATTCCTGTAAAACTGCTTTCCAGGCAATTGGTCCTCAGCATGTAGTGCTGCGTGGAATTATTCCTTCCCAATGGCAGGACTTTGGCATTTCATTTTGTTGAACTTCATCTCGAACCATTTCTTGGGCCTGCCAAGGTCCTTTTGAACTGCAGCACAACCATCTGGTCTATAATCACTCCTCCCAGTTTTGTATCAGCTGCAAACTTGTTGAGGGTGCACTCTACCCTGTCATCCGGGTCATTAGTGAAGATGTCATTGATGAACATTATCAGCCCCAGTATTGACCCCTGGGGCACACCGCTAGTGACTGGCCTCCACCTGGACTTCAAGTTGCTGATCACAACCTTTTGAGACCATCAGTTCAGAAGGTTTTTGATCTATCTAGTTCATTCTTCATCAGTTGGTCAATGAGAGTATTGTAGGAGATGGTGTCAGATGCCTTGCTAACGTCAAGACAAACAACTACGCAAGACATTCGGTTCTCATTCTTTTAACTATGATCAGCCACAGCTCCACTGCATTTAACCAAGTCTCCCAAGCCCTGAACAACCCAGCCTGCATGACCCTGCACTGACCCTGCTGTGAGCAGGAGATTGGGCTGGATGGGCTCCTTCAACGATCCCATGATGAGTAATAGCAAAAAACAGCTGAATTGCTCCCCATCAAGACCAAGACCCAGGGCTAAGCTCTTCCTGCTATGGAAAGGAGCTGGGATGGGAGAGCCAGGGAACCACCATGCAGGATCAAGCTTGCTTCTCCTGTTGGACAGAAGGAGGACAGGAGAGGTGAGGGCAGTGAATGCTGCTTCTGGGAGGGTCGTTTTCCACACCCAGCGCTGAGCTACTGCACCAGCCCAACTCCCCCCAGCCCAGCACCCGCTACACCGAGCGTGGGAGCCCCTCGTGTCAGCCTCGGCAGTCTGCTGCTCAGGGCGAGCCCACCTGATAATTATGAGGTCTGGCTTACACAGCTCCTTTTCTGCTTACCAAAGAACATTTCCTGGTTGCAGGAGTGAAAGTAAAGCCAGAGGATTAAATCTAGAAGAAATACAGCAGAAAGAGGTGAATAACAAGAAAAGAACAGCTGATCAAGCAGACTTACCAGTGTGCAAAAGGGGGGGAGGGGGTGTCTAATATTTTTCTATTGTTTGCTCAGAGATGCTAGACTTTCAATAGCCTACAGTGCAGTGGGGAAAGAATGCAGTTATTAGATTGTGCTAAAGAAATTCGAAGAATATGAGATGCTAGAAAAAAGATACTTCTAAAAGACATGATTTTATTTTTTTAAAAAATGTCAAACTGGTGATTTCTTTTTATCATTTAACACGCCTGAGATTGTTGAGTCAGACGTGCGGTATTGTAATGCCTGTGGCAACATTAACCCAAAATCCACTCATAAAAAGGATCAGAAACACAAAATTGGAAAAGTCACTGTTAGATGAATCTCATCTAAAGATGTCTAAAGGTTGCAGAACCAGACTGTAAGTTTTAAAGGCAATGTAAATAATGGTAAGGGGAATTGAAAGGCAAAGGCAGAGAAAAAGTTACCCTGAGGAGGCTGTAAATTGCAAAACCAGGTATCTGGTGAACAAATTAAGACAGTATCTGACATTAAGGTGAAAGTCTGTGTAAACATGACTAAGTTATGTTGACCACAGACAGATAAAACCGAGGTAATGGAGTCAAGAAATCAGTCCTTACTGTGGTAAGGTAAAATAAAATCTCAGAAAGATAACATTTGTAAGAGGTTTGGGAAATGAAGCAGGCTGAAAGTATACCAGGTGTTAAATCCTGTTGGTCACTTTAATATTGTTATGCAGTTGTTAATTTGAGTTGTCCCCATGAGCGCATCCAGGACTAAATCATCCTTCTCCACCCACACTGCATGGCACTTTCGGAGTGTACCATGTGTTGTCCCCATGAGCGCATCCAGGACTAAATCATCCACCCACACTGCATGGCACTTTCGGAGTATACCATGTGCATCCTTCACAGCTTTTGTAACAGACATGTCATTACTTTTTGTTATAAATCAGGGGCTAGGAAAGAGGACCATTGAAACAGGACAGTTCAGTGGGTTATCAGCCTTTTCTGTGCTCCTCCTATGCTTTGAATTATTGACAAGATACACCGAGCAGTGAACGTCTGCTCTGTAGGACCGGCTCACCCCGGTGCAGGAGGCTCCTGCAGGGATGCGGCACACTGTCACATCTCATGGTGTTCATTTGTCATCTCCCCAGCATGTGTCCTCAAGCTTGGGCTCCCTCTCCCCAGAGGGAGCCCCTGAGCCTGGCTCAGCATCAGCAGCACTTGCGGTTACCCAGGGACATGGCCAAGGCTGGTGGGGAATCAGGGGCCTTCTCTGATTAGTGTATGTTCAGTTGAATCCCGAAGCTAAGGTCCTTCCCCGTGGCACTGATTCAAGAGACAAGACACACGTCAACAAATAAGACATATTTTATTTTTGCCAGAAACCTCTACTGCAGTCTGATACCATAATTCCTACTCAAAGAGATCATGGGCAAAGAGCAGGCCCTCTTAACACCCCCTTAACACCCCATGATTATCTAACTCATTTCATAAAGGGTGATCTGCCTCTTGGTTTCAAACGCCCTGAAGTCGGCCACTTACAGACAGAGTCAGGCTTAATCCACTAAGCTGAGGGCAGGAGACTCAGGGAAAGACAGCAATGTCTGGAGACGTGTCTCAAAGGAAACAGATCCCACAAAACCCAGATTTCTCCTTCTGAGCCATTAAAACTGAGGAATAATTGCCTAGGCAGCCAGGGAAAAAAAACTGTTAGAATAACCTCAGTCAAGCTGCCCTCTTACATAAAAACCCCCAAAAAATAATTTTCCTCAAACTCTTCCTAAGATCTTTGGGCTGTTTTTTCTAACTGAACCTAGGAATGGGAAGGAGAATGGGCATCCCTTACAGGGAGGAGCAGGAACGGGCATAAAGCAAAGCTTGCAGCTGCAGAAGGGCAGAACTGAAAATTAATTATTCAAGCATAAGAATCTTCATTACTGTGCACACTTAAGACATCTTCCCAAGTAGGCTAATTTTCAAGGCATCTGAGAAAAGCAGAATTATGACCAAAAAGTGGTTATTGCAGTCACATTTGCTGTGAAATTCTTGTGGGTATATAACAATTTTGTAGAAACGGTGTTTAAATTGTTTAAACAATGTATAGAAAAGCTGGAGAGTCCAATATGGGTCCCTACTCAATCCTCTCCAAAGCCAGAGCAAAATGCTCAGTGCTGATGTCATCAGGCATTCTGGAACGTTTTGCAATATAAAATGTAGGAAGAGATCACCTGGCATGAAAAAGATCGTTTAAAAAATGGTTTGGAAATAGATGAAAGGAGGCAAGTGCAAGCTGATTTTGGTTAAGAAGATCTGTAGGTGTATTAGCAATACAAAGGACCCAAATTAATATATCCTGCTCCTCAGGACTTAAAATTCGACCCAATAACTCAAGTGAGGACTACAGACTGGCTTGGCTTTTTCGAAAGAGCTAACTCTACTGAAAAGCTACCTCAACTTAAACTCTACTAAAGAACTAACTCAGGAGGTCAAAAGAGCTAATTTTCCTGAAGAGCACTGAAGTAAGCTATTGATTATTTCAATTTCAGATTTAAGAAATATTTCATTTATGACATCCAGGGTCTAATCAAATGGTGCTGTAACTCCTCTACAACACCTCCACCAAGTAGCTTTAGCTCAGCATCATTACTGCTTACCATTTTTCTCATAACTTTTGTTTTCTTCTGCTTGATTCAGTCTCAGTGACACCTTCACTGTTCCCAAAGGCCAAACCCCTAACAAGGACTTGGTCTAGCAGGGGGTAAGATGCATTTCCGTTATTAACAACATAATACGGTCCAACACGAGTAGGTTGCACAGTTGAGCATTTTTTATTTTACCGAGTAGAGAGTTGTTACTTACACATAATTCATTCTCAGTCTTTGGGCAAGGTCCACACTGAGCACACAGAACTGGCATGTTATTCTTGTATGATTTCTTTCTTTTTGCACTTTAATCTTCTCCACTAGGGAAAACAAGACGCGTGTGGTTCCATAAGGCTTTTAACTAGCAACTTGCAAAATTAAAAAGAAAAGAAGATTGCCAGAAAAGAAATCCGAGGTGGGGAGGAGGAAAAAGGGGCAGCTTGAGCCAGGCAAGGCAGGCAAGAAATGGGCTAGAAGATGGAAAAAGAAAGACAGATGGGAGCTAATTTGCACAAGACCTTGAAGGAAAGAACAAGGAGTCTGAACTGTGTGTGGAAAGCTAAAATACAAGAGATTCCTCCATAAATATTCACACTGAGGGAATGATATTTAAAAGCCTTAATAAGATATGAATTTGAGTAACACTTTATTTGTCTTTCTCAGAGAATGACTCAGGTGATCCAAGACTCAGGACTGTTCTTCACACTGTTTTCCCCATCTGCGGAGTCACTAAATAATTATGCCATTATTGTGATTGAGGCCTCACTTCTGAGGAATTTCAGCAACACCTGGATATACTGACATTAACTGCGGTTCGGTGATTAAAGTTCCTGCAGTTGCTTTAGTAACCACTTCTTTGATAGGATTAAGAAATTCTGTCACCCTTTTGGAAACCCCACTAGTCTCTGCTTTACCAGTCCACTAATTTAGTTCTTCATGCTTACCAATGCACTGACCACCAGAAACCAGCACTGATCGCAGAACATGCCTTCTGGGGTGATACCTGAGAATGTCTTTGCAAATATATCCTCATTTTCCTCAGTGTCTGAGCAGGCTTTTTTCTCTGTGGAGTATCTAATCAGCACCTGATGAAGGATCAGGTAGGGGTGTGTATCTCTCTCTCTCTCTCTCTCTGGTATTTCTCCATTCCAGAAAAGGCCTCTGGAAAGGCTGCAGTGACATGGCCTCTTTCATCCTCTAGGTCTTGGATAAAGCAAATGAGCTATGACTTTGCATCTGTCTTGATCTATACCTTCCTAAAAGCAGAAGTGTCTTTCCAGGATCTAAACTAACAGACTCTAACAAAGGTGCTTCCTGCCAAGGGACAAATAAGCCTACTTTGCAAACTATTGCATCTGGAATTTTCAAGAGAGCCCCAAAAAGTTATGTGCCAGATGTCCATTGTAATTCCTCAAGAGTCAGACACTGAGCTCCCTGAGTAATGCTTCAGCCAACAAATTCAATTATGCTGAGATACAGGGGACGTGACTAGAGCCGACTGTACTCCAACAGTGTCTTATGCTGGATGTGGGCAGGAGAGCACTAGGGCAAGATGATGTTAGAAGCCATGTGGCATCCTATGCTTTGGTAGTTGTGTATGGTAACTTCTGCAGCTCTCTTACCTCCAGCAACTTTAGCTGCCAGAATGCAAATATGTGAGTCCAAAGACCTATTGAGGGGCAGTCTGAGTGCAGTTCTAAATGTGCACCCTTCTGTGGATGCCCAAATAACTCTGATGGAAATGCATCATACAGCCAGCATATGGCAGACAAATTCACTCCAGAGTCCCCTCTAGAAAGGGCACTGTCACATGCCAGAAGGATAGATAGGATTTGTAGGCAGCTGGAGTCTGGCTTGTCTTTTTAGTAGCGTGGCTGTACCCGCCAAAGCTAAGTCCAGCAGTGCTGACACACAGACTTGGATCAGGAAAATTACTGTGCTTTTGGGTAAATGAAATTTGTGTAAACTCCTATTACCTCTGCCATATGTATTCTTTAGATAAAAGGTACCTTTTAGAACTGACTGTCATCCTGTCACTCAATTCCTTGTTAGTTTTGGCATCTTTCATAAGCACGATAGATAGAAGCAATTCTAAAAGTCTTGGAAGGGTGCAGAGGAGACATCAGGAAAAGCATGCACACCACAGAAGACTGTGCCAAAACAAATGAGTTTATAAAGATCACTTTGCTGTGTACTCTATTTGAACATTGTACATGCCATGACTTTCACCATATATTCTTCAGACTATAAATAAATCAAATTGACATATATTCACAATCTAGCACCATCTGCTGCGTAAAAGAGGAAGGCATTTTAAAAGCAAAAAAGGATCTGTTCCTCTTCTTACACAATACATCTTAATCAGTGAAATGTATTTCTTTTTTTATAAATGCATATCTTGACTTTAAATATAACGAGCATCTAAAAAGAACCATTTGAGGAAACCCTTCTAACTATGGATTCTTATATACAATTAGTTTCTGCACTACATTAAAATTAATTTATTGCCAAAAGCTGAGAGCAAGAAGCAGGAAGGTCTCATTTGAAGTCTGGTGAATCAGACCTTTGTGGAAGAGACACATATAATCAGAGATAAGGGTTATGTTTCATATATAAATTCTTCTAATTTAAGATAAATATTAGATTTCATTATTGAAACAAATAATTCTCTGCGTCATCGTATAGTGTTTTCATTTGCTAATTATATTTTTCAACTGTTTTATATGTATCCTTACAACAGGTTATTTTTTTTTTTCACTAGCTATGACCAAAGCATGAGATATTATTCCCAACAAATTTCATTCAGGAACAAAAGTGATACATTTCTTTCCTATTTATTACTCAATTTTAATATTTTTTCCTAAAATTCTAAATGTCTCCATCTCTTTTTAAAGTTTTTGGAAGATTGTGGCAAAGCATAGAGGCATATTCTAAAATTAATACAGGCTGCCTCAAAAAATTAAGCTTAAGCAACTTTGTTGCCCCACACGACACTAAAATTAACTCATTCAGGAACTTAACTCTCCTTTGTTTCTTCAATAGCTAAGCTGCCTCATTTGTCTTTAACATACAGTCTGTTTCAGAACCACTGAAATAATTTAATCTAACAAACTTGTTCACAGTTTCTCAAGCCTCTCCCACTAAAGCACGGAAAAAATATTTCGCTTCCTCCCCCTGCCTTGTCCAAAAGGCTTTATTCTTAGCAAGCTGGCTGTCAGCAACACAAAACAGAGGGGTGTTAAACTAAGTTTCTGCTTCAAAAACAGAAAGGAAAAAAAGGAAAACGGCCCACAAAATTTCAGTCTAGGGATGCAGTGAATTCTGCCCTGTGCAAAGCCAAAGTGGCTTTTCCTTATGGGCGCTGACCTAGGGACAGCTATCACTGTGGGCCACAGGGTGCTGCACACCCCAGCCAGAACCCGGCCTGAACTCAGCCCAGAGGCTGAAGATGGTCCCCAGAGTCCATTGTTTCAATCAAAAAATGTCTATTTTGCTTATTTGTACAAGGAGGGGCTCTCTCAGCAGATAAAAAGCACAAACTGTAGGCCAACCCTCAGTCGCACAGCTATTTGGACACAATTTTAAGCTGCTGCTTAGCTGCAAATGTGCATTCTCAACAGGATGCTTTAGCCCTGTGCTGTGACTTAGCAGGATCTTTGGTGAAGTACCTCTGAAAACCCCAGCCTCTTTGATTTTTCAGTAAATACAGGGAAAAAAAATACACTGTCTGCTTTTTTGATCATTTATTTGGGTGAAGTACTGCATAGTTTAGAGTACAGGAAAATGGAAAAGTGGTAGTTCTACACAGATAAACAAGACTCAGAGCTGAAATGTATTTTTAGCACTCTAATTTTCTGAATAGAGCTAAAAAAATTGTTAATGCTGTAAGAACCAGTCGTATACTCCAAAGGTAAAGACAGGCTCCAGCCACCCCGACTCACCAGCAGGTTTTACAAAGTGGCTTCACCACTCCCCACTCCTCCTCATGTTTTCCCCATGCAACTCTTTACCCATCTGCAATGAGGCTAAAGTGATGCAAACAGCAAAAAAAGCTATGAACTATTCCTTAGCACTCTGTACCTTCGTTTATTGTTTTTCTAAATCACATTTTCTCCATTTCAGATCGGGACTTCGAATTACCTGGGTACCAAATCACTGTCCTCAGGAGCAAGCAGTCTACAATTTCTAAAAAAGTATATAAATACAAGCCCTGCCATTATCCTTGAAACAGGATAATACATTCCAAAGCAGAACAGATGAACAGTTATGAAACATTAAACATCAAAAAACCACACCCAACTGCAAGTCTACAGAAAAACCTTGTGAGCTTTGCTCACGGTTTTCCATAACATTTCAGAATATCAGCTCTAAACATAGCTGAACATGCACCTCAGGTCTAGTGATCCATTTCTTCAGCTACGTTTTTTTCAGTTGCTAAGAAACTTCTTTCTCCTGTTTCTTGTAAAATACAAGTTTATAACATCCGACATGCTGTAGGGAATCATTCCTCATTGGATTGACTTTGAATATACCTGAAAGCATTTTGTTGCTCCTAGATTTTATCTGCTATGGTCCAGTGAACTCCAGTGAGCTTGAACCTGACCTTGGCATGTTGCTCTTTACCTTCAGGTGATAACTCAGAAAGTAACTGCTCGCAGTCAAGTTTAAAATCATTCTTTTCAGACAGTTTTCAGGAAAACAAAAAGATCAAAAACAATCCTTGACCTTCACCATCCCCTGACCTGCAGCCAAGTGCTGTTAGATTTTCTCCTGTCCCTGTGTCTCCTTGTCACATAGGAAGTCTGAACCCAAGCTCACTGCTCACTTCATCAGGTGCAGGTCTGGGGATTCTTTTTTGTAGTGAAAATACAGTTTACAAATACAGCAACTATTTCAAAAGGTACTTCCAAGAACATAACTTTCAGTGAAAATACAAAAACGGTTCTCTAGAAATACTTTAAGCCTGAATGCACCCAAATGAATTCATAGGCGTTTCTGAATCAGTAAATCATTTCTTTGCCATGACAGAGTTGTGGCCTGCGAAAAGGACCCTTAAGAACATGCACGTTTTCATACCTGTAGTAGAGCTTGCTGATCAGATCACATGTGTGCGTGTGTGGATTTAAAGTATGAGCTTAATGCTTTGAAACTATATCCCTTTAAGTATACGGAGCCATTGCCTTGCTCAGCAGGGAACAAGCCCTCTCTGAGTCTTGTACTAGCAACCAGCCCAAAACCTGAACTCGTTCTCCTTACAGCAGACTGCATCTGTCTCACCTTCATGTCAAAGAACTTGGGAAATTTTCAGTCAGTCCCACTAGCTTCACTGGGAGGAGCAGGTATTCAGCACCTTTGCAAAATCAGGTAATCTGATGGGTTGTTTAAAGCTGTAAACTCAAGTTTTGTGCTTAAACCCACTCAGCAAGTTTAGAGGAGTAAAACTGGGTTTGTCAGACACTGCCCTACAGCTTGGGCGCTCACAACACCATTGATCTCCCATGTGCACCCTTGGACCATGGGCGCAACTACAGCATTAACTAGTGAGGTATATGGCAGAGTTTCATACCAAAACCAAGGTGGGTTGGAAATCAAGATTACCCCCAAGATCCTTACAAGCTGCTTCTTGGCAATGCTCAGGCACCTCCCGCCAGATGCACCCAGAATTCTTGGTGCTGTTTCTATGAACAGGCAAGTCAAAAATCATCAAAGCTGTTTCTCATATGTAAAAAATGGGAGGTTACTCAAATCAATTGTTTTTACAAGAATACCTGAGGCTGAGCATGAGCTTTTGTAAACTGACAGACAGGTTTCCAAAATGTTTGGACTAGTTTCTAACAATGTCTAAAAGCCATCCCAGTGTATGCACTCTTCTTTGCTCTTGACTTCCAGCAAGCAAATGATGTTCTGTTCTTCACTCACAAAATGCAGCTTTTCATTATTCTCAGTTCAGCTTTACTCAGAAAACCCGAGTTCCCCCATAGAAGATAAAATAGGGAAATCTTGTCGTGTAACCTCTACGGCCCTTGAGCAAACAAACCTCTCCATGAGTAATATTTAAAGGAGATAATTTTTCTTCAGCCTCACCACCGTTCTTTCTACCTACACCTTCCGCTTCACATGGATCGAAACGGCGTGTTTTTCTCATCAAGAAAGCTCCTCTTTCCTGTAAATGCGGTTAATTTTTTTTCTCCATACCATAAAACGCAGAGGACCTACTTTCTCTACTGCAGCCACCAATAATTACAAATTCAGAAACTAAAACCGGTTGTTGTTCTTTTTTTTTTTTTTTTTTTCTAGTCGCAAATGGGGCAGTCAC
>NW_009258727.1:4719276-4721629 GCF_000687185.1 Egretta garzetta | reverse complement strand
AGGTGCTGGAGTGCGCGTCTCCGCGGGGGGCGTCGCAGGGATCGGGCCCTGAAACCGAAACGCGGCAGAGTTTCTCCCTGTGTGCGTCCCCCACTCCCCGTATTTCGTATTTCGACTGAGCCGCTGCGGAGCAGTTTAAAAGAAAGGCAAACCATGCTTTGTTCTTTTTTTTTTTTTTTTTTTCCCCGATTTTGGTTGTTGCGGTTGGTTATATTTAATTTGGTTCATGGTTTGTTTCTTAACTCAAAGACTACATTAATTTTTAGATCTAGAGACCGTTAATTCACAGAAATTGACTGCCCAGAGTACCTTTTTTTTTTTTTTTTTGTAAAGGTTGCCCAAGTATTACGATTTGATGGGACACTTCTACTAAAGCACACGAACTCCACTGACATGTAAACAATTCCGCACCACAGTTTTATTATTCTACCCTTTGCCGCGACCTCACAGCGTACGTGGTGCAATCTCTCCCCGGCAGCAGCACCGGGTGGGTGCCTTCCTTTGGAAAGGCAACAGATAAATGTTGAAATAAAGAACTGGCTGGGTAAATTGCGGGTCCTGCTGCCGGTGCTATAAATGACGACGGGATTTTCGACTCCACCGACAGGTGACCGAGATCCCGCTGTCCGCAGGAGAGACCTTTTCCATTTACTTTCCTGACAGAAACACAACTTGCGTCCTGGGGTAACAGCGAATGGGGTAAGTGGGTGGGTATTTCGAGCAGTAGCCCAGACCAAAAAAAAAAACCCATTCCTAAATCCTTCAGGTTTTGAATCTAAACCAGCCCTTTAAAGGAAATCCAAGCCTGGCATTTGAATTCCCATTTGCTTTTACTGTCAAGAACGTTTAGCCTTAAGTGAGCAAACGGAGGATCGGCTTTGGATCTGAGTTTCTTTCGGGTTTGTGTCTGAGATTCTTTCAGATGCTGGAAGTAACTTGTTTGTATTTTACATTGCATCAGTAACTTGTTTGTATTTTGCACTGCATCACCTACACCCCGGACTGAAAATAGGGCCCGATCCTGGAAACTCACAGCCTTCTAACTCCCCGTATCAATTGAAGAGCTTTGCCATCTGCTTCAGAGTTGGGAGCTATGCAAAATCAAAAAGCGGGGCTCCCTCCTGCCTCCTCTGCCTGCCCGGGTGCAAGCCCCCGCCGAAAGCACCGGCTCGGACCGGGGCGGGGAGAGCCGCACGGCTGGTGGGTCACTGTCGGCAGCGTTGCATCGTTTCGCCTGGTGACCTGGAGGATTTTCCAGTGGAAACAGATGATTTTCTGACAGTCTTTTTCAAGCCGAACTCGTTTCAGTATAAGGAGATTTTTTTTTCCCTCAGATAAAAATAAGAACGATTCTGAAGAAGAGTGTTTGCAAAAGGGGCACGTTTGACAGAACACGGACAAAGCAGAATGATAATGTTCAGCCTTTAACATCTCCGCACTGACCCTGTGCAAAAAAAAAATTGTTTTCCAAACGTCGCAGGCATAGGGAAGAACGAGTTGGATTTTGTTTGGGGTTTGCTGTTTTTTTCTGCTGAGTGAGGGAAGGAAACTACTCAGGCGAAATACTCGGGGGCAAATGCTTTAGAGCTTGACCCAAAGACGCTGAATACAGTAGGATCCGGGCCGAGCTCCGATGGCCAGAAATGTTGCGGAGAAACACGCGACCCTGCTGACAGCACTTCAGCGAGCAACGAGGCAAACAGTAGTTTGTCAGTAACTTTATTTTTTTAAAAAAAAATCGCATGACAAACTGGAACCAAGACCAAAATACTGTATCCACTGTACATCATTCATTAGAAAACAAACATACACCACATTTGTATTCTACCAAACAGAGAGTGTATTTCCTTTAAAATTATATAGTGCGTGCTTTTAGATTCATGCTTTTCAATATTTATTTTACATTTGTAACTCAAATATTATCTGTTATAAATAATTGCAACTCGATCAAATGGTGCATCTGTTATCATACGCGAACCTCCTCAGTGCTGCAAGTGTGGCTTTTTGTTGACTGTTTTTTTCTTTTTTTTTTTAATTTTTGTTGTCTTTCTTTCCAGAAAGCTGTTGGTATTGCTTTATTAGGCCCCGAGAAAGCACATCCGAGGCGTCAAATAAAGTGTACGGATGCCTGAGGCGCTTGCAGACCCGGGACTGCTGCTGAGCCCCACGGCTCGGACCGCTGGAACAAGTGAGGGGAGAGCACATAGAAAAAAATCGTTTCCAAAAGGCACAATTTCCTCGACACAAAGGTACAATAAAAATATATGGCCACTGAAACGCAGGCGTCCGCGGGAAGCAGTGCCTCTCCTGTGGGATCCCGGGCCCGCCGGGGTTTCGCCCCCCACCTCTCCCG
>NW_009258727.1:4718844-4719186 GCF_000687185.1 Egretta garzetta | reverse complement strand
GGAGCCTGCCGCCGCTCTCCGGGTCGCTCTGGTCGTCGGTGAAGCAGACGTCCACGTCGCTCTCGTTGTCAGTCTTTTGCTCCTGCTCGGGGTGCGCGTAGCCAGAGTCACTCTTGTCCTCGGCCGCCTTGCCGAGGCTCTGCCCCGGGTGCCGGGACTTGACGTGCCGCTCCAGGTCCCGGCGCCGCACCAGCACCTTGCCGCAGTACTCGCAGCGGTAGGGCGTGTTGCCCTCGGCGTGCAGGCGGATGTGCTTGTTGAGGTTGCTGGGGTCCCCGAAGGGCCGCAGGCAGACCTTGCACTTGAGCGGCTTTTAGCCGGGGGGCGGGCGCCCTGGGGGTT
>NW_009258727.1:4716529-4717399 GCF_000687185.1 Egretta garzetta | reverse complement strand
CGGAGGGAGCGTATGTCAGGGAGTCGGCTGCACCGAACAAAGGCCAATCTAATGATCGTGAGCCCCTCATTACGCGGCGAGACAATATCCGATATGTATGGGCCATATGTAATCGTTCCCTTTCAAAGGACAATGCCCTTTGTGCCCCGGCCCCGAAACATTTCGGCTTCTCTCAAGCGGAACAGACCTCGGTCGCCGCGGCTGCGGTGACTGCCCGGCGCGGCGCAGGCACAGGCTTCCCTTTCCCCCTCCTGGCCCTGCTTGCCGGGAGCGTCCTCCCGCGGAGGAGCATCTCCCCGGGCCCGGCGGTGAAGGGCTGCCTCTGGGGGCAACCTGTCTGTCTGGGCAGCTTTATCTGCACAATGTTTGTTGGTTTGTTTGTTTGTTTGTTTCCGGCCTGCCTTTCCTTCCTTCTTTTCTTTTCTTTCCTTTTCTTTCCTTTTCTAGTCTTCTTTCTCTCGCCTCCCCTTTCCCCTTCTCCTCTCACTCCTCTCCTTTCTTCTCTCTCTTTTTCTGTCTGTATGTACCCATACCTCTGTCTCCTCCCGTCATCCGCCTCAACGCATCGGCGAGACCTTCCAGAAGCCCTCGGAGCTCCCCCGAGCTGCTGCCCGCCCACCCTGCCCGTCCCCAGCTGACCCTCGCTCCTCCGTTAGGGCACCGAAACCCCCAAGGGGAGGCCAAGTGCCGCACAGAGACCAGAGTCCCGGGGCCAGCTCCTCACGTTTCGGGGCGTCCCTCGGGGGAGAGATGGGGGCGAGGTGGCGCACAAGCGACCGGGGATGGAGCGGGAGCTTCTGCCCTGCGAAGCCTTCGTCCCGGGGCCCCGGGGGGGGCGGCGGGGCACCGAGGCGGACACCCGGGCAAGTG
>NW_009258727.1:4713999-4715246 GCF_000687185.1 Egretta garzetta | reverse complement strand
CGGCGAGAGCCCATGCCCGCCGCCGGAGCAGCCGGACGGGTGAACGCTGCGGGGGGGTCATCTTCTTTTCCCCTGCTTAACGTGCTGCCACCTCATCGTTTTTGTTAGCATCGGCGTAACTCCAGCTAAGAATCACCTTGCGGGTCGAAACAAGCGGCCCCAGCCTTCCCCTTCCCGATATCCTCGGATACCCTGAGGGCAATTTGGCGCCGACTTAATTTCTACCTAACGCACCCTAATTTATAGGGACCGCCCGCTACCCGCTTCGGCTCGACTACGTGAATCTGTCCGTAAGGCAACCTAGAAAGAGGCTCTGAAGCTCTGAGAAGCTCTGACGGGGGAACAGGCGAGGCAAAAGCGGTGTTTTGAAAAGCTTCGGAGCCAGATTGCTGCCTCGCCTAACAGCGCTAGCGTGGATTCATAGAAATGCCGTTCGCCTCTCCAAAGATCGTTAAATTGTGACGGAACGACACGAGGCACGGGGGCCTTTCCACACGCTACCGAGTTAATAGATCACCCTTTAAATATAAGCAGATGGAGTCTTAGTTTAAAGGGTGGCCGGTTAAAAGTCACTGCAGCTGTGCTGGCGTTAATTTTTCCGAGGGCATGGATTTGAAGGGCCCGCGTTTGCCTAGAGCAGTTTGAGCTCCTGTCAAAGGTGTCACCTAAAGAGGGTTTGTTTCCTTTCATTTAATTTGGGTTGGTCTGAAACGAGTGCCCCCAGCTGTACCTTTCTCGTCGTGCGTCGGGGTGGCGGTGACGGGGATGTCGAACCACTGGGCCAAGGGGTTGGAGTACCAGACGGTGAGCTCCTCTCCCGGCTGGACATCTCGCAGCGCCCGGTAGAAAATCTGGGAGGGGGAGAAAGGAAACTTCTTCAGGAGGCTTGAGAGGGGAGGCTTGGTCTGAAACGAGTGCCCCCAGCTGTACCTTTCTCGTCGTGCGTCGGGGTGGCGGTGACGGGGATGTCGAACCACTGGGCCAAGGGGTTGGAGTACCAGACGGTGAGCTCCTCTCCCGGCTGGACATCTCGCAGCGCCCGGTAGAAAATCTGGGAGGGGGAGAAAGGAAACTTCTTCAGGAGGCTTGAGAGGGGAGGCAGGTGGCGGAGAGCGGTGCCAGGCCGGCCCGGAGCCGCGAGTGGGGGACCTGTCCTCCTGGCAGATCCGCCACAGCCTCCAGTGTCTGCTCTTGGGAGTTTCGGGCAGCCCGGATTAACCCCATCCACTCCCGAGCTGAGGTCCCGG
>NW_009258727.1:4712720-4713429 GCF_000687185.1 Egretta garzetta | reverse complement strand
GTGGGGACATCAGCATCCCCACAGGGTTCCTGGGGCTGGAGAAGGTTTCCTTGGCGGTGCTGTGGAGTTGCTATTTGTGACCGCCCGCTCCTGAGCCTGCCGGTACTCTCCAAAAAAAACAAGAAGGGAGTTGTTTGCATGGGAAGATTGGCATCTCCAAGCCCGGGATATGGTTTCCTGCTTTTTTTAGCTGGAGTAGCAGCAGACTCGTCGGCCTGCCCTGATTTGGCATCCTTTTTTTTTTTTTTTTTTTTTTTTTTGGAAGGGTTTGTGCAGCCTCCGAGTCCGTGCAAAACAATTGCGACGTACACGACTTGTCAGGAGACAGGGAGGGGGAAAGGGGAGAGGATTCTGCTTAGCTACAAAGTCTCTGTAGCCCCATACTTCATAATCTGCTCGCCCATACAAAGAGAAAATGAAGTGCCCGTTGCCTGAATGACCGTGCAATAAAAGTCATCGGAACAAAGCAGCCTAAAGCGAGAAACCAAGGGAGCCAGATGAGAAATAAATTTGAGTGGGCTGGCAGAGCGTTTAAAAACAATTAAAGGGCATTAAAAATCCGAGCGGAACGCGTGAGCCGCGGCTGCCCCGGGGGGGTGGAAGGAGGGCTCTCGCCCGCGGCCCCCCGAAGAGCCCGATGGACGGGGCGAGCTCCCCTCGCCGCCTCCTCCTCGCTCCTTCCCAGCCCCCGACATCGACTGACCCCGGA
>NW_009258727.1:4711907-4712339 GCF_000687185.1 Egretta garzetta | reverse complement strand
TTTGCTGGCGAAGCCACCGGGAGACGTCTCGGGACGGCCTGGAGACGCTTCCCTTTCCCTTCCCGGCTCGCCCCACGAAGGGAGGACGGACGCGAGAAGGGGGGAAGAGCAGCCCCCTCTCCCGAGCTGTCTTCCCCCGAGCCAACGAAAGAGCCAGGTCCGAGCGGTGCCGGAGAGACGGTAGGGAAATACCTTTTTTTTGGGTCCCGGCTCCCTGCGGTCTGACAGGTACTTGCCCAGTTTGAAGATGCCCGGCACGGGGCCCAGCCGCAGCCCGGCCGGGATGCAGCTCTCCGCGCTGACGCTGGCGGCCGGAGCCGGGCTGGTTTGCATCGCTGCCTCTGGGTGCGAGCGCCCGGGAACCCCAACTACTTAAGGGGGCCGGCGTGACAGCGGCAGGGGGGGGGGGGGGGGCGGGGGCCGCGGCTCCTC
>NW_009258727.1:4710633-4711726 GCF_000687185.1 Egretta garzetta | reverse complement strand
CCGTCTGCGGCCGGCGGCTTTTCAACGGGAGCAGGAGGGGTACCCCTTGGCAGGGGGATGCTGCGGGGCGCGGAGTTTGGTGAGAGAGTTTGGCTCCTCGAGCAGCTGCGGAGTCCCATCCAAGAGGGTCACATGGAGCCTTTCCCTAACCCTCCTGCATAATCAGGCGGAGTGAATGGCTGGCAGACAATGGGCCAGGCGACCTTCCCATTCCTAAAAATCCAATTTGTCAAGGGCAAAGAAAAGGCGCTGGTGAATCAAAGGTCTGGAGGGACCATTAATCCTCAGCATGGGGTATTGTCCCCGAGACAGTTACGATATTTTAAGTGACAAATCCACTGTATAATTTCTCCATAAATTTTACTTCCTTTTATTGTTCCTCGACAAACCAGTTTTGGAAAATAAGTGACTATTTTAAGTCTACTTGGCTGAGCCTTTTGAGGTTTAATATACTTCAAAGATTTTTAATTCTCTTCCCTTGGCTTTATTGTAAAGGAGATTAAACAAAGAGATGGGGAATGTTTTGAGGACTTGTTAACTTCTATTGATTCCCGGCGTGTGCCATACAGAAATTGGGCAGGTACTTGATGGGAAAACACCAGAAAATACCTACACTTTTTTTTTTTTTTTTTTTTTTTTTTAAAGGACGACCATATTACCATTTCAGCGGATTGGTTTCAGGCCAGTAATCTGTTCAGGAGAGCTTTGATCCTAAAGGAGGATGAATAGCACAAAATATGAGCCTCCGTAACCCCTTGTAAAACACAAACCGCTGCATCTGCGAGCGCTTGGGGAAGCCGTGCCTGTAATTCGTGCCATTAAGAAATAGAGACGGGAGGGAACAGAGAGAGAGCCACCGGGGAAGAGAGGGGCACGGCCAGCGGATAGCGCAGATGCCCAGCGAACAGCGTGCAGCTGGATTCCTCCTTTAATACACCCACAGGTTCCTCTCCCGCACGCCAAATCGCTTGCACCGAGACTGCTCTCGGAGGTGGAACCTACAAAAAAGCGACGGTAAATAACGCCAGAACGAAGCGATTCGAGCGGAGTGCGTCTATGTGTCCCGTGTCCGTCGTGTCGTCCCCGTCTCCCC
>NW_009258727.1:4707851-4709641 GCF_000687185.1 Egretta garzetta | reverse complement strand
GGCGGGGGGGGGAGAGGATGTGGGGAACTGAAGATGACCCCTTTGATCAGCGGCCTGAATGGGGAAAAAAGGATAAACAAGAAGTTGAGGGCAATAAATTTAAGCCATGAACATGTCCCTGTAACCTCTGGCCCGGCCGCTTGAGGATGAGACCGGGTTGAAATTCCGAGAGCCGCAGAGGTAGAGAGGGGGCTTTTAAGGCGACCAAGGTACCCTACTGCTCCGCCTCGGGACCCGCTCCCTCCCGGGCCTTAATGAGTCAAAAAGCGTGAACGACACGCGAACAATTTTATCAATAGGACCATGTAAAGGCCGACTGTGAGGAAAGTTATTTATTAATATAGCCGATTGTGGCTGGTTCCCATCCACTCAGAAAAGAAAAGCCCTTGCTCTGGAAGCATTCACACCAGTTCTCCAATTTTTATTCTGTCCTGTGGCTCAAAGTTGAAGTTCCCCAAGTGAAATAAATTGTCCACAAAAGAGGAAAGGAACCACATTTTCTTTTATTTTTCCTTCCCTAAAAAGGAAGGGTGAAACCGATCTAATGTGCCCACTGGAGCAAGATGCAGCATGAAAGGCCGGGTGTTAAAAGTAAAAGCAGCCTTTGGAGCAAATGGGATGGAAAATTAAATGAAATTAAATAGCTTGAACGACCGTATTGTCCCTTATTAAAAAGACACATTAATTACATGGTTTCAGCTTTATTCAGAGACAATGTTTAGGCTCAATCAAAACATTCCACTATCGCTCTTTATATACTTAAACCGGGCTACCAGAGGCACCGTTAAAGCGAGATCGCTTTTGCCCAGAGATGCGGGTGAGAGTTATTTTCCTCGGCGGCCCTTATTGATGCCCACCGCTGAACTGCCGGTGCCCCTGAGCAGCGCTTTGGCACACTGTTCTCCCCGATTTAACAGGTTGCCCCGTAATGAGGCATGAATGTTAGGGAACAACAGCCGCCCAAAGAGGCGCGGCCGCGGAGAGCAATGTCCCACCAGGGAGCTCCATTCAAGCCAGCAGACCGCTCCGGCAGGGGGAAGGTCCCGCACCGCGTTCAGCCCGGCCGAGCGGGGCGGCGGAGGGGCCGTTCCTTACAGAGATGGCCAGTAAAGGTGGGATTTGGCAAGTGACCCCAGCAACTCAACAGAGAAGGAGGAGGAATGTAGGTTTTTGCAGGCATTATGAAATCCTTGTCACTGTTTCAGGTGTGTTGCAGTACTCTATGTGCAGGGTGCATCTATTTTCAAGCATCATGTCTGAAGTCTTTCAACAGAACTGGAAATGCAAAAATATAAAATGATTAAAAAAGAAGGTATTGCTAAAAAATGCTGATGATTGAAAGTAGTTGATGCCAGAGGTAGGATCACTTAATATTGCCCTAATTCTTACAATCCTTCTCATAGCAGCAACTTCTGGCCTGCTAACTGGAACCTTGATCTAACACAGTATTACCATTCTGTTGTACCATTGCATTCCAGCTACTCATTTTGCTCTGTGGGGTTTTTTTCCTTTCTTTTCCTTATAAGCCCAGACTGTGACTTACCTCTATTATGTATAAAGAAAAGAGCAAATCTGGGCTGTTAGCACCAGTGACTGTGCCCCTCTCCTCTCCTCTCCTCTCCTCTTCTCTCCATTCCCTCCTTCCCTGCCTTCCCCTCCCTCTCTTTTGCAATTTCTTTACACCTCTTCCTCCATTTCGCACACTTTCTCTCTTTCAGCCACCCTCTCTCAAAAACCTTCCCTTTACCACCCTTTCCTCCTTTCTGTTCCTTCCCACCACCCATTCCTCC
>NW_009258727.1:4706903-4707654 GCF_000687185.1 Egretta garzetta | reverse complement strand
GCTGTGCGGTGCAGACGAGATGCGGGTGGGATATTAAAGCAGCTTTTGAATAGTAATTCAGGTTCTATGGGAACCCGGGCAGATGACAGGAGCTCGATTTGGTATTCGTATTGTTAATCGCGAGCGTCAGCCCAGATCGGATTCAAACACGTTTTGTGCTCGTTAAAAATTCCAGTGTAGGGGCTGAGATTTTTTTTTTTTTTTCTTTTAGCCCGGCTTCAATTGGAGGCGAAACTTGCCGCATAAAGTATTCAAAGTCTGTCTAAAGTTGCCTTTTAACCGGATTCTCCCCCTCCTGCAGCCCCCACCGTATCTCTTGGTTCTTTCGGTTGACATGGTGCAAATAAAAGTCAGTAAACTTGTTGCTGAATTGCAATGTTTCGGTGTACCTTATAAATTCATACCTTTTCTCCCTCGATCGCCTCAGAATGAGCCCCTGCCTCAATTCGATTTTCCTTGCTGTTGGGCACATTTAGGAGAGAGTCTATTTGTGAAGTTCATTTCTAGGCAAATGTATTCAAGAGCTGATTGGGATGAATAGGACCGTGTGTCAGCCGCCCCTAATTGGGATTAAAGCACTTCGGACCATATGCAGAGAGTGACAGAAATTCTCAGGTTTCATTGTGCTCAGACTTCCACCCGCCCGGACACTCCCCCTGGAAAAGGGGGATTTATAAAGATTTGAGGGAGAAACTGAGGAAATAAAGGAGACGCGGAAAATAACCGAGCTGATGTCCCTCTGCGGGGCTGC
>NW_009258727.1:4706141-4706517 GCF_000687185.1 Egretta garzetta | reverse complement strand
CGGCGAGGGGCAGCCTTCGAGGCTCGGGCCCAGCCCGGGTGTGAGGTCGCCCGGATGCGGCAAACCCTAAAATGTGGTGAGAAAAAAAATGACTTAGGTCAGTGATTTTTAAACTCTGTGGTGGGTTATCAGAAAGACGACGCTCAAAATCCCGTCATCATCAGGCGGAGAAGAGCCCGTGCCGCTGCCGGGGCCTTTGTTTGCAGAGGCCACTTCGTCCCAGCCAAGGTGAGCGGGACCTGGGGACCGTCTGCTGCTTTGGTCCTCTCTACGCCCCTCTGCAAAGTGCCCGTCGCCCCGATGGGGCGGGTTTGTGCCGGTGTCCCCGGCCCCCCCCGTGTGCCGCAGGAGGGCACAGCCGCTGCCCCGGAGGGGA
>NW_009258727.1:4705517-4705994 GCF_000687185.1 Egretta garzetta | reverse complement strand
GGGGCCCCTCCGCACGGAAAATCCGCCGGTCCGCAGCGGGGAGGGGAGCACCCCGCCCGCCCCCCGTGGTTAGGCAGTAAGGCCACCGCGTGGGCACCTCCCCACGCCACGTGGGGTCTGGCCGGGCGGGGAGGGAAAACGGGGCCGACCCAAGCCCAAGTGTGCCCGGTGTCCAGAGCACGGCGACCTCTTCCCAGCGCTGAACTGGGCTCGGGACGCGAAATCCGGGTGACCTGGGAAGAAGCAGCAGTGACTCCGAACAGCGAGCGCTGCTGAAGCCTCGGACCGAGGGCTGAAGTCCGTTCTCTGGCGTGGGTCTGCCCCTGCAACACCTCCCCAGCCAGCGGGAGGTCTGGTTTGGAGGATACCAACAGAGCCCGAGCTCCGCGTCTCCCCCCGCACCGCCGGGTACCCGGCGTTCGTATTTTTGCAAGGCAAAAGAGCGGGAGGGAGCAGCGGCGGGGGGGGGGGGGGGGG
>NW_009258727.1:4704638-4705253 GCF_000687185.1 Egretta garzetta | reverse complement strand
GGCTGCCCGTCGCTCCCGGGATGCCCGCGGGAGGGATGCCCGGGAGGCCCCGCTGCCCGCAGGCTGCTCCTCGGGTTCAAGGCAGAGCTGGGCGCAGCTGCCTCCAGCTACAGCAGCCATACATCTCACGCGTGTATACCCACAGCCACCTCAGAGACCACCGTCCCTTCATCTCCTTCCTCTCCTCAGGCAGGGCGTGCTGTACATACAGAGCCATAGGTGACCAAGCATATACCGGACCAAGGCGCTGGGAAGCACCCGCAAAAGGTCTGCGCGGCGCCGAAGAACCGAGCTCCCTCCGGAGAGCAGCAGGGCGAAGAAGCAGAGGGTGCTCCCCTCCTTCCCCGCCCTCCGGCATCGAAAATATCCCCGGGAATCCAATTCACAGAGCTACATCCTGATCTGAGCTCTCTCTGAGTCGGGCTCTGTTAGGACAGTGGTTGTACCACTTAAATCACATGGTCCTTCTACCTCTGGGCAGGCAAGTTGGCACTGACTTTTTATTTCAGCCTGGGCTTTAATTGTTTGGGGTTTTCTATTATTTTTCATACACAGGGGGTGAGCGTGGCCACAGACCGTCTGTCTCCGTCCTGATAGCTTGGTAGATCCGAACCC
>NW_009258727.1:4695443-4704602 GCF_000687185.1 Egretta garzetta | reverse complement strand
TCCACCTCCTCCACCTCCTCCTCCTCCACCTCCTCCTCCTCCTGGGGGGACACCTCTGCCGTGCTCAGCTCGGCTCCGGGCGAAAAAATTTCTCTATATGCGCAGCGCACATTTGTTGCGTTTTCCTCGAGAGCTTACAGGGGTGCTGGTCGCTTCTTAAAATCAGCCCTGTGTTCACAGAGGAGTCGCAGCCGTAAAACGAGGCACTTTGTTTCTGCCAGTCTTCTCCCCGCCGGGCAGCGTTATAGCGCAGCGGGAGCCAGGAGGCTGCCGGGGCTTATGGAGGGGCGGTTCGCAGTGAGATGGCCAAGGGCCTGGGGCGAAGCCAGGGTCAGCAGCGGCGGGGTGGGAGCAGGGGAGCCCCGGGCAGGGCGGAGGGAAGGAGCCGGCCCGCTCCCGCCGCGGATGCCCTCGGCTGGGGAGGCCGGGAGGTGGAAAACGAGGGTGCTGCCCCCCGTTAGGCTCCAGCACTCGGTCTGGGGAGAGGCAAGGAAACAACTCGTTGGGACGGAGGAGAGGAAGGGATGGGGAAATGGAAGCTGCCGGGGCCGGGATCGCTCTCGGCGGCCGCACCAGGGCAGGGCTTGGCCGGCTGGGAGCGGGAGGTTTTGCCAGCGAGCAGGGGGCCGTCAGGGACCCCGCTCCCTAATGAGCGCCTGCCATGCTCTACAGGGTTTCTGCATTCTGGGCTTTTCAGGGCGCGACTATCAGCAAGAAGGGGAAAAAGCAAAACAAAACCAAACAACCCACAAACCAAACAGAACTTGAGCAAAACCGCAGCCATCAGAAATTGTTCCTTACACTCTGGTAAACATCCCCTCATGGTGACACTGTTGGTGGAGGCGGGAGGCAGGGCAAGAAAATGCATCTTCTTCTAGTATGAGCAGCTCCCTAATTAATGAATTTGACAAACTGAAAGGTCTTCTTCTGGTTCCTGTAACTTGACTTCTTTTTTCTTCTTCTTTTTGTATTTCTTTATTTTATTTTTCTTTCTTTTTTCCCTTTTCTTTCTGTTTTTTCTTTTTTCCTTTTTCTCTCTTTTTTCCTTTTCCTTTTTTATTCCTGTTTTTTCTTTTTCTTTCTTTTTTTTTTTTTAATTTCTTTTTCTTTCCCAGCGAAGGTATTCGAAACAAGAAAGTATTCGGTAGATACGCAGAACAACGGAGGTTAAACCCACGTTATCTCGGGCTCACCTTAAAGTACGCCTCGAAGTACAGCCCTTTTCCTTCTCTTTATTTCGGCACTGCGTATTCTGACGCTGAAATATGCATCAGTTTTGACAGCTTCGGAGTTACGAAACCAAAGAAACTTGTAGGTGTCATCTGTCGGAAATAATTTTTCGTTACAGCCTGTAGATTTAATGTTGTTCTTTCTATTCATTGTTTGTGCTATTAAAACAACATCTAAATAAAATTATTCGGTAGTTTTGCCGAATCGCCCGTGGACCGCTGCCCTCAGCGTCCCCAGTGTCATCATCTTTCAGTCTAAATATTCAAATATGTGTTTAGAAGAAGAAGACAGATTAACCTCAAAGTTTCTGCCTCACTCTATGTCTCTCACACGGAAAAATAAGGGCACACTTCGGGCACACACATACAGCAGGGTTAGCTCTCCCCAAACCAGGAGGAAAAATCCCATTTATCTTTGCATATTTCCATCACGGCTTGGTATTTGACGGGGGCGTCCTTTTAATAAGCTGAACCCCTTAAATTATTTGTGGAATGAACCCTTCTTAAAATCGGCTTTGTATTAAGCTGCGCTCAAAATATCAGAGTCAAACCACCTCCCGCTTTGGAGTCATTGGTTTTAAAGTTACGACGCCCACCGCATAGGCATTTCTGCCTGAGAAAGGTGACTTGGCACCATCGTGTTTAAAAACCGTGTCCCGAGGTATTTGAAGAAAAAATCGAGTGTGCACATTCAGCTACTCCTGAGAAGGGGGGTTCAACCGCTCGCGGGAGCCGGAGCAGCCCCCCGGGCTTTGGGCTCACCCCCAGGTACAGAAACCGCTCTCGGACGGGTGCCGGATCGGGCCCTCTACAAACCTAACCCCGTCGGGAGGGAACGCTTGCCTTTCGGCCATCCCTCCTGAGCCTCCCAGGTAGCTTTTCCCCGGGAGCTGGAGGCGCAGGCCGGTCCCCGAGGTGCCCGCACCCCCCGGTCCTCGGCCGCTCCCGCTCAGCCCCCCAGGTTCGCGGGCCGAGCGCCGCTGCCCTGCCTGCTCAGTAGGAAGACCCCGCAACCGTGGACAGCTTTTATTCGAGAAAGGAAAAAGATATTTTATTTTATTTTGTTTTAATTCCAAGAAAGAAAAAATATGAGTTCCCAGGAGGGGAAATACCTGCATTTTCATCACGGCACACCTGAAGCCGTCACCCCGCCCCGCCGGGCCCGTAGCCATGGCGAGCCCCGCTCTCCGTGTCTGCCCCAGCCCTGACCCGCGGCCCCGGAGGCGGGTTGTGTTGGAGGGGGCTGAAACCTGGGGCGAGACGACGGCCGTTTGTCAAATCTCCCTTCGGGAGCCCGCAAAACCGGGTGGAAAAGACGTGCGTGCATATCCATACACGTCTGTGAACCCTGTCCGGGGGAATATAGACAGGGAAGCACACAAGGCGGCAGTGATATATTTTCTCTCCTCGGTGATATAGTTTTTCCTCACTTCTATAGTTCCAGAAGCCCCCTCCGAGCTTCTGGGTTGGAGGGAAACCGCTTGCTACCAGATAGAGCGAGGCAGCGAAGCCACCCCTCGGAAAAAAAGCGTCTCTCAAGCGTGATCCGGCGAAGATGCGACTAATTAACTCGCTTCTCTGTTTTCCGCTCATTTCTCTCCGGTTATGTCAGGGCCCTGTCGAGGAAGGGGGGGGTTTCTCCTCGGGCCAGGCTCCGCCGTGCGCACCGGGGAGCCGCAGCCCTCCCCCGCTCCCCCGCCGCCTGCCGGGTTGCTCCAAGGCTACCGATACCTTCGCAAAGTCGTGCAGAAAACCCGGCTCCCGAGGTCCCTCGGGACCGAGTCGAGCAAAAAAAGACGTGCTCCCAATTTTATCCTAGTTTGTAAAAGCCACACAACAGGTTCGCAGAGGCGGGCGGCTCGGGCTGAAGGCGGAGGAGCTGCTCTCGGAGGGGGGAAACACAGGTTTTGGAGTGAAAATCTGGAGGAAGAGAAAGGAAAGAGAGGTCCCGGGGAGGTGGGGAAAGCCCCTGTGCAAGCCTGGGGTGGCACCGGAGTATCCCCGGTGTCCGGCGGGGGGGCCGTGGGTCGTTTCCATTTTCCAGCAGCATCTCTTTCCTCTGGAGGGACCAAGAGCTCAGCGCAAACCCCTACACCTTCGGGGCAGACTGGCTTTCTCCAGAAGGTGTTTAGGGTGAGGAGGGGGTCCTCCGAGACACCCAGGGATGCGGGGGCAGGTAGAGAGGGCTTTTGCTCCGGGCCGGGCGGCAGCCTTGGGCAGCCTCCTGACTTCGCAGGACGCCTTTCATTGCCCACAAGGGCTTTAATATTTGTTTAGCTGAACGTTTGCAAAGAGGTAAAGAGAGAGGCAAGAACCTCTGAGAACCTCCGAGACCTTCGGTGCCCTCCTCGTGTCCCCGCGGGGGTCCCCAGAGGAGCTGCCCTCCCTTTGCAGCACCGGCACGGGGCAAGGAGAAGCCGTGACTTTGCTGGGCGCTGGGATTTGCAGGGGAGGGGGAGAACTGAGGCAATCTGCAAAATACCCTTTCAGGAGGGCTGCACATCACCCTGGGAACTTGGTCGTTCCAGGAGGGAAAGCCCTCCCTGATGGGACACAGGCCCCATGGGCGCCAAGGGTCGCCTGGTGCTCCCGGAGTTGGAAGGACTGTTGAACCCCCCCCACCTCAGCCTGGACCGGGTGTGCTGCTCAGGATCTGGCCCCACAGGCCGGACACCCACCCTGCATGGAAACCCTGAGCCATCGGGGCAGAGGATGCATTTCCAGCTGACCAGAGCAAAAAAAAACCTGAAACAAACCGACCCCCCAAAACCTCAAACCAACCTAACACTGATTTGATACTCCATCCAGCATATGTTCTTGCTGTGTATATTTCACTGAGAGGAGGTAGGGTTAAACGCCAGAGTGTCTGTGACCCAGAAAGGAAAACCTTTTGAGATAGCAGGCTACTGTGTGGGAATGCTGGCGATTTAAAAAAATTATTTTAAGTGCAGGTTGGTAGGAGGTGGCTAAGAGCATCTTTCTGAACCAGCTACCCTCACCAAGGACTTCTCACAAGACGGTTTTAATCATGCCTCCCATCTTGTGTCATTTATCCTCATGTTGTAAACCGAACTGTCATTATTCTAGTCTTTCTCTCATCTAATGAAATGATCCTGAATGTCTTCTGTCATTATTCTAGTCTTTCCCTCATCTAATGAAATGATCCTGAATGTCTTCTATGTAAAATATGAAATGGTTGCCTTTGTAAGAGTTTTTCTTTTTGTCTGTGCATTTTTCGGGGGGTGGGGGAAGGGGAGTGAGGGTGCTTAAAAAAAAAAAAAAATCTTCAATATAAATCCTTTGCCCCTGAAATTGTCAGTCAAGAACAACAGGCTCCTTATGTTCAGATATGCACTACTGAGCAGCTGAATTTTTATTCCATATGTATAAACATTATTTGTGGATACACATTATTTGTGGATACTTCCCACTCGTTTGGCATGGGGTCACATCCGGAGTCACCACTCCTCCAATCCATCTCCTTCATCGCAGAATATAGCCTAAAAGACCACCATTATTGGGAAAAATATCAGACAACTGTCACATTACTTAACTTAGTGAAATCATAACAAAGGCTTCCATTAGAAGTGACATAACATAAGCTGGAAGGGGTTTTCAATTCCACTTACACTTCTTTTCCCCGTTCCTTCCCTGAAACATCTCACATTCTTGGCATGTTTTGTGGAAGCTTGATTAAAGTCAGGAAATCTGGTTTTGTACCACTCATTCATTTCCTGAGGGGATATTAAAGAGAGGAGGGCAAACAGGAATGCTTATTGTCAGATCTGTGAGAAGATACGTACTGTTTTCAGTTATTAGATGAATATGTAAACATGTAAAAAACCTGACGGTATTAGTAGAGACTATTTTTTGTGTGCGACTAAGGGAAAGGGCTAAAGGAAATACTGTGTTTGGAATTGTGGAGGAGGACCCATGAACAAAAAAATGAACGTGCATCACTCTTCCATCATTTTAAATGCTATTTATAACATGTGCACTGGAAGAAGTGCTTATTTTGTAAAAAAAAAAAAAAAATCTATCCAACTACCCTGTGTATATTTATATCTAGCAGTGGACTACTAAGTACATTCAATATGTTTGTGACGGGTTTTATTAGGGGGGCAGAGGGGGAAGAGATCAGCGAGAGCTGACAGATAATTTTATCTCACAAATACGACAAAGTATAATTTTACCTGCAGGTTCTTGGCTGCGATTTTTTCATCCTATATCTAGATGTCCCTCAGAGCAGCAGCCAGGTCTGAGGCTGAGCAGGAGACGTCGGCACACACAGCAGCAGCACTGCACATCTGTTCCATGAAATCTTCGTTTGCCTGTTTTGACAGAAACACAGAGAGAAGACATGGTAAATAAAGGGATCCTTCACACAGCTCCTGGAAAAGAAAGGCTGTGAAGCAACATCAAGGGGAAAAAGCTCTGCCCTGTCTGCCCCCCGCCATGCCCCTGCCCAGGAAAGCACCTCCCAGCTGGGCCTCCAGGGAGACAGAGCCGCAGCGGCATCCATGTCCTCCAAGAAACATGGGAAACTGCACATGGCCATCAATCCTCCCTGTGCTGTGTAACGCGGCCCCACGGCTCCACAACTCCTGGCCTGGCAATGGGCATCTCCAGCTGCCCTGGTCAAGAGGAGCCCTTGCCCCTTTGCACAGAGGATGCTGCAGGGCTGGGACGGACCCCCCCAAAGCACTGGGATCCCCCTGTGTGCCACGCCAAAGGGTGGCCCTCCAGCACGGCGGGATGTCCCTTTGTAGGGCAGCAGGAGGGTCTACTCCTCCACAGCCCCGGTGCTGGCGTGGTCTGCTGCCGTGCTGTGAAATGGGGTCATGCAATATGAGGCCTGTCCTGCTGAGAAAAAGTCAGTCTGGGAGCGGGGCTGGGAAGAGCCTGCAGTGCCAGGCGCTCCCGTTCCAGCAGCGTTAGACAGCCCCCGCGGTGCCAGGTGCAGGGCAAGCAGAGCTGTCCCCCGTGCCCAGTGTGCAGTGGAGCAATGGTAGTTATCACAGCTATGGTAAGTCTCCTGCCCAGTCCCCGCTGATTATTTCCTGCCACGCTGCAGCGTGCAGAAACACAAATCGCCAGCGTGAGGTAACACAACGCAGGTACCAAGGCAGAGCAAGGAAAAGGCAAGGGGGCAGGTTGAGAAGATGAAACAGAGAGATGCCTGCTTGATGTGACAAGCAGCAGCAGCATGAGGTCTGCTGCTATTTTGGTTGCTCTAGTATGTTCAGTGAGGCAATGCCAGGCTTCTCCGTTGTACTGCAGCTTCTCTCTCTGCTGGCTCCTCAGTGCTGTGCTAAGCTGGGTGTGATGCAGTTGTGGGTGGCTGTGATCCAAAGGCATGTGCTGGCAATCTGCTTCCTCTTTTTGTGACATTGAAATAGAGGAATAAGGACTTTCTCCTTTGAGTTTTCACATGCTTAGCAAGTTCTGCAAGGTCTGGATGGCTTTTTGGAGAAAGGTGTCAGGTCAGAGAGCCTCCACAGAAATCCCACAGAAGTCAGTCTGTGGTCTGCATCATGTCTCCTTGCGCTAAGAAGGGAAACGTAAAGGAAACACAGCCAGGATATGCAAAGTCTTTCTTCCCTTCCTCACCCTCACGTTCCTATTTATAAACAGAGCCTCAGACCTGGACTCCTGTGTCTCATTCCTCCAGCAAAGCCATTTAGAAACACCACTGCCTCCATCTTATCCTGTGCATCTTCCCTCTCCACATTTTAGTTCCTCATGCATCTCCACCATCCTAGCTACACCATCAGCAACAGATGACCGCAGAGTCCTGTGGGACTGGGTCTGAACTGCCTTTCAGGGGTACGTGGTCAGTCTAAGGACAACCACTGGGTGCTTCTCACTGCTCCTGCTATCCAGAAATTCTTGGTTTACTGCTTCCAGTCCCCAACCCCTGCCAGTTTCGGGGCAAAGCCCAAACTAAGCACCCCTTGTATGCTGCAGGGGCAGGGAGGGACATTCACAGATCATCTCTGTCATGACAAAATCAAGACAGCATTCAGGTTCCTCTACACAAACACGTGTATGTGTATGTGCATGTGTATGTATACACACCTGCATACGTCTAGGCTCATCTTTGCCTAACACAATGCCAAATATATTCCCATACATATATGAATATATGAGTATTCCAAAAGATACCCAGAACTGCATTAATTGTATTCTCAGTGATTTGCTCATTTAATATGTAGAAAGTTCCTGTGGTAAGTTCTGCTGAATGGAGCTGTTTCCTCGCTTATTGCTGATGGTGGTGTTGGCTGTCTTGCAGGGTATTTACTTCTGGCTCTGCAGACAGCCTCTCAGTTCAGGCTGATGAAGCTGAAGGGAGATGTTTGAAGTGGTAGATAGAGGTAGAGAGAGTTCGCCCACTGTGTGGAGAACCCCCAGGGAGCAAGCAGGCTGCTCTCCACACAGTAAGCTGCGTGCAGATGGACAAGGCATACTTAAATTTCAGAGCAAATACGTTTAGTCAGACCAAGCAAAAAATAGTCCTTGTGCTCACAGGTCCTGCCAACTATTAGCACCAAGCACAACCTTCCCAGCAGGATAAACCAGGAGTTACTTGACCTCGCCAAGGATCTGCCCTGTGGGAGTGCTTCTTGCTGCCACCATGATGGGCTGACAGAAACTCTGCTGACTTTTGTGGGTGCAGGGAAAGGTCTAAACTCCAGCCTGGGTTCATGGTGGAATGGGGAGGCCATGAGGGCTACAGCTTTCCCATAGCTGCTGCCAGCTGCTGTCTGTCTGTCTGTCTGTCTGTCTGGTGTCCAGGCAGCCTTCCCCTTCTTGTCCACATTCAGCCCTGAAAACTGGGCTTGCAGGAGGGACGAGTACACACGCTTATCGATAAGACCACACATGCACGTCTCTGGGTGGGGAAGGAAATAACCTCCGATCTAGGTTCTGCCACAGCAGGGTCCTCATTAGAGGTAACCAAGTCAGACTGTTGATTTGGCAGGAGTAGGTATGGAAATGGGCGACGCACCCGGGACTGACTTCTCAATCCACAAATTTTATATAAGGTGCATGTGGAGGACAGGGAGAAGAAAAGATGGATGTAACTTCTGGCACCAGTGAACACAGGTAGAGTTTGCCTTCAGGAGCCCAAGAGTTTCACCTTTTTAATATTCTTGGTAAATTAGCAAATGAGGAAACTGTTCTGGGAAGCTGAGGCAATGAAGTGCAAAACCTGATGATTTAGACAGCAGCTTTAATGCAAACATGCTTGGGTGAAATATTAAATCTCATGAAATAAAGAGGTCCCTTCTACTGCATCCCTGCTGGCACACCATACACCAGCTCCACATACCAGGGTCCCGAGGGCACCCACAGCCCTGGCTGCCCCTGCCCACCCCCTGGGCTCCCCTCACCCTGCCCACAGCCCAGGACCCCATCTCAGCCCCCCGGGGCTGTCAGGCACTGCTACACGATGACGAATGGCATTAATGAGCCCCCTCCTCAAATATGTAGCGGGGTTTTAGCCAGTGTGCAATAGGACTGTGGATACCTGGCCTGTGAAAGCATCAGTTCCGGCAGTGTTCCTCAGGGTCCCTTGTCGGTGGCTGTGTACTTGAGCCCTGCCAAATGCCAGACAGACTTGCTTGCCTGGGAGGCGATGGCTAGTATTCAGCTAGACTCCTTCAGACTTCTAAAATAAGTCATTTTTTACTGATCTCACTGCAAAACTCAGGTGTACTTCCCCTAGCGACAGTGCTGCTTGAAGAAACGAAGGCACCATCCCTCTTTCGCTCCCTCCCTCCCTCCCTGCACACCCTGATGGGACTGCTGCATCCCCACGGCTCCTGCGGGGACGCACCCTTCCCGGCAGCGCATGGATTAATAAATCTCAGCTCCCACTCAGAAGGTGAGAGCTGCGAGCGCTTCATGTGCTACTGTAGGGAAGAGC
>NW_009258727.1:4695026-4695430 GCF_000687185.1 Egretta garzetta | reverse complement strand
GCAAAGGATTTAGGCCCAGGTTCTTCCTGTTAAACTTAAAAAAAAATTACCTCCAGAGGGTCTCCCTACTGAGGAAAATTCCAGTATGGAGCAAGCTGAGCCCTGAAACTGTGGGAACGGGTAAGGTAAAGGGGAATTTAGGTGAGGTGGAGACAGCGCAAGACGAGTGGTCTTATTAGGACCACTGGTGTGTGGTCCCAGTTAGGACCCTACTGGCTGGTACTGGGTTCAGACAGCAATGGTTTTGCACTGAAGAGAAGGCAGGTTTAGACTGGACATGAGGAATACATTTTTTACAGTGAGGGTGGTGAGACACCGCGACAGGCTGCCCAGGGAGCTGCGGATGCCCCATCCCTGGAAGCGTTCAAGGCCAGGTTGGACGGGGCTTTGAGCAACCTGGCCTA
>NW_009258727.1:4671223-4694087 GCF_000687185.1 Egretta garzetta | reverse complement strand
AGCGGCCGTGCGGGAGAGCCGTGCAGCCGGTGTGGGTCACTGCAGGTGAAGGCTGAGCTCGGTCCTTGCCGGTCGGTGGTCTTTCAGTGGCCTAACTTCGCAGGCCCGAGCGAACGCGTGCTTGAGAAGAACATCCGTGGTTTGGTGAAAGGCCGCCAGCCCTCTCGCCCCGAGCTGCAGCCGGTGGTCTGTGCAGGAGTCACTCGGTGTAATGTTGACGAAAGAGTCGCTGAAATAATTTTCCCTTCCTTTAGTTTACAATGGATTTTGGATAAACAAGATCTATTGAAGGAACGCCAGAAAGACTTGAAATTTCTGACTGAAGAAGAATATTGGAAACTACAGATTTTTTTTACTAATGGTAAAACTGTTTTATTTTTATTTCTGCCGTAGAATCTGTACAGTATCTGCTGTGTCTAAATGCAAGTTTGAATTGCTTAGAGAATGTAATGCTTTCATTGTCATATTACGCATGCTTTCACAACCTATTTTAACAAAAAAATGGAATATCAGTAACACTGTCATTTGTCAGTTGTAGTAATGCAATTCTGGGAGAACTTACAGGCTGCATGTATAATGTTTTAACCTGTGATGGGGCAAAACATAGTACGTTTTCTTATTTTCAAGAGATTCATACCAAAAACATAAAAGGAGGAGAAGCAAGCAGAAACTGCTAAACTAGCATATTAAAAGCTCAGTGTCAAGCACTAATACTCAAACTGGGCTTTTGGTGGGCTCTAAGGCTGTGGTAAGTATTTAGCTGATCAGTGCAGTCTTATTAAACAGCGAAGCGTGGAAATTTGTTGTTTGTGTTCAGTTACATTCTTTGAAGCCTGCGCTGCAGCCTGTGTCTTGCTTTGTGACCAATTCCCCAGCACCGGGTGGCTCTCAAATTGTCTGCAAGTTTCTGAGAGCTGTTGGCAGGCAGCCTGTTCTCCCAAAGAGTTGGTGCTTGTCTGTGACGCTATCTAAGACTTGATCCTGCAAAGCATTTAACCATATGAATGGCCACACTGGAGCACATCAGATTACGCAGGCACTTAAACTCTTTTCTGTGCAATTGTTCAGCACTTAAAAAAATCTCCCTAAACAAAGGATACTGCTAAGTAGTAATTTGTTTGCAGATAGCTTTTTAAATATTTTTCACAGCAGTCCTTTAAAGTACAGTATGCTTACTTTTTCAGCTGTCTGGCCAGACTTGAGACAGAGGAGTTAAGTGACTTTCCCAAGGCCACTGGAAGGTCTTATGTCAATGCTGGAATGTTATCTGTGAAAGAATGTGAACGATACTTATCCCAGCTTCTCTCTTAGCTTAGCTATTTTTGCAATGATTGTGTGTGCTGCAGATCCGATTGCCCTGGATACATCCATGTTATCGCTTGCCTGGCACTAGGAAATCAAGCTAGCAATGATTTACCTATTCGATCAATTCTTGAAATTCCTCAAGGTTAAAACAAAGTGTCATAGCTTCATAGTGCAAAAAGAGAAAACGGGGATCAGATATTTCTAAAACTGTATTTCTGTGCTAATTTTCACTAGTATTAATTTGAATTATGACATAATGCTTTTTTTAAGTGTTTCACTCAGTATTTTTCTTGAGTAAACAAAGCTTTGCGGAGTAGACAAGGTGGTTTCAGTTTGTGGATTTCAGGCTCCTTTTCCCTGGTGTTCCTTGCCGCCCCTGAAGGCGCGGGGCGTGACCTGCGGCAGCTGGAGAACAGCTCTGCCAGCATCTCCCTTGTGCGGCTACGAAGAACACAGCTTACCCTGGAGGAGAGAGTGGTGCTGGGCTTTCACCCTGTCTGTAGCAAAGAGAGGCACCTCCGTGGGGAGGACAGGCAGGGGCTGCTCTGTACCAGTGGGAGCTCGGGCAGAGTTTGCCTTGTTCGAGCCCTTGCTATGTGTTGTACCATCACCTGCCTCTGAATACGGACGCTGCTTTGGGTTTATAGACATCCCGTCCGTCCTCCCCCCCCGCCCTTCTTCTACCTCCTGCATTACCTGGGTAGGGGTATGAGTCTCAGCCACAGCTTGTCGCATTCAGCACTGTCGCATTCAGCACGTGTCTCCCCAGGAGATGGTTATTCCCTAAAGCAGCCAAAAAGTTGCAGTTTCCTGAGGCAGTTCCCTGCTGCTTCCTTGTTGGAAAACAAATGCAATAGATCACCAACTGATTGTATGGGCATGCGCGAGTACTCGGATTGTTAATATTGTAGAGAAGGGAAATTATCATCTTCTAAAATAGTTTGACAAAGGAAATTGATGTTGCTTTCTGTCTTTGGATCACCAAGTCTTAATAGAGTTTTTCATTGAAAAGCTCATTAATTGATTTCCCTTTCTGGTTTAGGGCAGAAGCTGGAATGTTTGTGTTACAGGCTGCTCAAGATATTCAGATTTAAAACAATTTTTATTTAAAAAAAAACCCACTGAAACCACTGATTTTGTGAATATAAGTGAATAAATAATCCAATAGTTTCTTTTAAAATATTTTAAAAATTAATTAGAAATATTGGACTTTTTCCCAGCATATACAAGCTTCCATTTCATTAAGTCTCGCTAGGCTCTTGTCCATTTTTTTTCCCCTAAACCACACTTGATTTTTCTCTGACAGCAGATGGCCTAACTGTTCCTGAAAATCCCATGGGAGTGAGAAACATATTTGGAGAATTCTGTTTAGCTTAATATTTGAATTTTTCTGATGCCCTAGTAGTAGGACAGCTTTATAGCCCCATGGCCAAATCAAAGGGAAAAATCTTTTCAAACCTCCCAAGATATGCTGATAAATATTTTAATGTTTGTACAGATGTTGCATACCAGGGTTAACCTCCTTTCTGGCAGTATTGCTTGTCCTACTGTCACTGGCAAGCTAGTCTCAATTTGGCATTCTTCTCTTTAGGAAAAGAGGGATACGAAACGGACGGGGACCTGACGTTGCTTTGGGTAATCATAGTGGGTGACAAACTAGTTACCTTTTCCTGTGAGAAAAAAAAGAAAGTTGCCAATCATCAATGCTGTTCAGGGTGTTTTTCTCCTTTTCTCCTATGTTCAGCCCTTTTCTAGCCAACAATGTCCTTGATACTTGCGTGTTTTAAAATGCTGTGATGCTCATGAAAAGTGAGAGTAGGGTGTGCCCTGACTATTCCCAAGGGACATGGGGAAAAAAGTCTGGATTGTATGCTTAAGTAGAGATTAAGAATTTAGCAATGACTGGTAACAGAATTGTTTGCTTTTCCCATCAGTGGTTGCTGTCTTGATCTTGCTCTACGTATTTTAAATATATACTTAAGTGTAATTTAAGTTACTGGACATTTCTGGTGAGCGAGGAAAAAAAGAAGAGGGAGCGTTAACATGGCCGAGCCTTGCTTAGAATAACAGCCGCGAAGAAGTATGGGAAAAATAACAAGTAACAACCTTATGTTTCACTGTGCCATTCTCTATATCCAACCCCTGCTCTTAATCCCAGCTTGATGCGTCTAATTTGCTTGGCACCTTTCCTTTGCCTGGGAGGCCAAACAAGAGCTACCTGCACAGATGACACCAGGGTTGTTTCTTGGCCAACTGGCAGAGGACCACCGTGATGGAGCAGCTGACTGCATCCTCTGGTCTCCCACCCCCTCTCCCTAGACTAAATATGTCATTTTTTTAACACCTGCTGCCTCTGCCAAATTTGATGACCATGTTTGTGTTGGCAGCTTTAGCTGTTTGAAAAAAAAAAAAAACAAACCATCCATTTTGCATGGCACTGAAAAGCCACAGGCTTAGATTTTAAGTGTTTGAATTTATTTTGCTCTAAAATGGAATACCCAAGCTTTACCCTTCTGAGTTTTGTGTTGTCATCTTCTTAAAGGTCACACTCACTTTGTACACAATGAAGTCAAGTTACCTTTCCCTTTTTGAAGGTGTCCACAAGCTTCAGGATGCAGTGCTTCTTCTTCACCTGCAGGTCTGTAGGTTTGCAGCAACATGTTGTCTCACCAGAACAACGTATCTGAACTGAGGGAGAAGACTGTGCTCTTGCTTCCTTAGAATACCCAGCACTAGTCATGTTTTGAGATCCTTTGCTATTTGGTGTCAAATTGTTATAAAAACTCAACTCAAGCTTTTGTTCATTTTTTTTAAGTTATCCAGGCTTTAGGTGAACATCTTAAATTAAGACAACAAGTTATTGCCACTGCTACAGTCTACTTCAAGAGATTCTATGCCAGGTAGGACTGTTTACTATGATGGTACAAGAATAAAACATTTGCTAGGCACATTTTGGTAGCCCTTTTAAAATGCAGTTCTGTATTAAAACCAGTGCCACTTTTGTTTTCTGGATGGTGTAAAGCTTTTATGCTAATAAAGTTAACTTAAGCTCTGCTTTTTCAAAAGGAAGTGTGGTGCTCTTAATAGATTAATCGTTCTACGTGTATGAAACAACATATTATAATTTTGTTGTAACATTTCAGATATTCCCTAAAAAGTATAGATCCAGTATTAATGGCTCCTACGTGTGTGTTTTTGGCATCCAAAGTAGAGGTATGAAGTATTACAATTTTTTAATGTAAAATTATGTGATGTATGAGAGAGAGAAAAACTTTAGGAGTTTTAAATTTTTTTGTCATTCTTCATGCTTTGGGGATTGGAACCTTCTCTTTTTGTATGGATTTCTGTAGCAATTTAAGAAAAGGAGACGGAGAAGGCCTTCAAACATGTTATTTAGTATTTGATCTTTCATAATTTTGTCTGAATTACTAACCCTGAAGGGCCTCTGAAAATTGGAAAGAGTATTTTAAATGGCTGTTTCACTGTGATACAGTGTTTACCTTTCTACATACACTACATCTTAAATTGTGCACTGTCTCCTTTCTGGTGTGTTTTTCCTTATTGATGTTTACTCAAACTTGAAAACATAATTTGAAATTTTTTCCTAATTATCCTTTTCCCTTTCATATAGTGAGGGACCCTCAGAGTTTACCACACTTTCATTACTTGAATTAAAAGTATGTTGTAGCTCATACGCTGTCTTTGAGAAATTATCCTAATGAACTGACCCATTAAAGATAGTAGTGAGAAGGCTCCATGCCTCCGCCATTAGAAGTCCACTTTGAATGTGGCCAAGAGGTAGCATCATCTGGGCACTGCTCTTAGTCCTCTGTAGTTTTTCAGCTGTTTGAGAAGTGTCTGCATAATGGAAAAAAAAATCAAATTGGCCGATTTGTGATGTGTCCGCACTAATGAGTTTTACGGGAGGAGCTGAAATACCTAGTGGATGGTAGAAGCAGTCCTACTAAACCAGTGTCTACATGTGATACTGTTGTCTGTACAAATACTGTGATACCTTCCAATGTTTGGAAGAGGTGAAGGAGAGGAGAAAGACGCAGAGTATTGGAGAGGGTATTTTTTTATGAGCCTGTTATTAAGACTTCAAGAAAGTACAGGCATAGAGTGTATATGTACAGATGTACCTTGTATTTTAGAACAAATACTAGAAGTCTGTGCAGCCTTCCTTATGCTAAAGCTTCTGCAACTTTAGAGGGCAGCTGTAGCAGTAACAATTCAGCTATGCGATTCTCTAAAAGAACACTGTATACAGAAAATTTTCAACTTGCTGACTGGCTCAGCAGAGGAGCTAAAGCTTCATGGAAACATAATAAAAAAAGGCAGTTAATGACATGTTTCTAAAGGCAGTTTTCTCTTCAAATGGGTTAAGGAAAAACAACATACCTTCTTGAAGCCCTCTTGTCTATTTTACATGTAGAGTGTTAGCCAACTGAGCTTTTGTGGCTTTAGTACCTTTCATAAATGTTTACTGTTCCTCACAACTCAAACAACAAAGTAACTAATCAATGAAAAAACCTCTTTTCCTAAGAGTTTACCCTGTTCACTTTAAGAAAAAAAAAAAAAAGGAAAGAAAAAGGGGTGGGGGGAAAAAAGAAATGCTGCATAAAGAAGCACAGTTTAGTAAGAAGCCATTATTTTAATTTGATAACAGTGTGAGTATATGGTATTTCAGGTGGTTCACCTCATTTACCATTTTTTTTTCTTCAGGAATTTGGTGTTGTTTCAAATACAAGGTTGATTTCTGCTGCTACTTCTGTATGTAAGTATGGGTGATTTTCATTATACTGTAGTTAGGTATCTATAGGGAGATCAGACATTGTGGGTTTTTCTGTCTGCTTGTTTTTAAAAGGTACATTTCATCAAGTCTTTGGGGGGCTTGCATGTTGGCTGCTGAGAGCCAGTTAAAGCCATTTAGAATTAATAACTTCAATTTCTAAATATGGAAACAGAAGGGTCCTTTCTGTATTAGTTTTGGTTGATTCTGTTTGGAAATTATGCCAAGCATAAATAAAACCAAAGTAATACAATTAAACTATTGAGGTTTGTAAACCATAGTCTTGAGTAGTAAATTGACTTCTGAACTACTCAAAGATAGAATTGGAATATTAGGGCTTTATTTTTCTGTTTTATAAAAGGTATGGCTCCATGGAAGTACCTGTTTTCAGAATTTTTGGTAGGCTGTATACCATCTAGTTTTTTTTTTTTACCTTTTCTCCCCCATCATAAAATTAGTCTTTGCACATGATATTTATTTCTAAAAATACATTTTCGAGCCTATATATTATTCACAAATAAATGCAATAAAATCACACTGCAGTTACTTAATTCTTTATCTTTCCCACTTGGCTTATATTTCCCAGTTCCTGTAACTTGGCTCTCAACCTTTCAAGGTTTTAGTGATGGCTTCCATAACTGAATGCTATCATTTGACCCAGAAGGTCCAGCTGCAGTCTCTGGCTGTGCTCTTCAAAATGTAGGTCATTGCTTTCAAAATCCCTCTTAGCTGTTGAGGGGACAGGTGACTGGCTGCATCTGTAGCCTCCACATGCAGTAAGTATATCAGTCCATGGGGCTGGCTGTATGACAGTTCCACCACCAGGAACTGAAATGCATCTTCAGTGCCAGCATGACCAAGACCAGTACTGGATTTAGCAATAAGGGTTGCTATTTTTACAGCAGTAGCATCTCAAAGCACAGATCTGTGTGGCAGTTTTGATGCATCAGTGAGAAAGTTGGATGGATTTTGGTAAATATGCAGTAGTTGATTTTACTTGGACTTCTGGTCCTGAGCTGTGCTATTTCTGAAAATCCCAAGTCTCGGAATTGAGCTGAAGATTTCCCCCACAGTTCTTCCTTCAGACCTAGAAGGCCTGCCTGCCCTGATAAGTACTCTCCGTTTCATGGAAGTGGGGACAAAAAGCAACAGGCTTTCTCCTAGTGTTCATGTCTTTTATTCTACCTGGCCTTCCTTTACCAGAGTTGCTTCATTAGCACACAGCAATTTTTTGGGGGGCCTTCGTACAAAAGGCAAAAAAAGATGAGGTGAGACAAGTAGAAGAAAGCTAACAAAAGGAGTGACTTGCATAATAGTGGTCGGTTGAAAAGGTTTGCTTTTAGTTAGGAAGAAACATGAAGTTAGTAACACATGCTTCCTCTGTAAGGAAGATAATCTCAGATTGGTTTCTGGCACCCTCTTCAAAAGCTTTTCGCTCTGTTTCCACAGCTCACTAAAAGGACAGCTCCATATGGTTGTGTCTGCAGCTTGCTTTGTGGGAAAAATGTTTTGTTTTCCTGTCTTCCCCCTGAAAGTGGTTTATTTTTTTACTATGGATCTCTTCAGTTTGCATGCTTCTTGAGAAACCTGTTTTATTCATTCTAGTCTTTCTTGAAATAATTAAAATTCCCAACCAGTAGCCTAGTCGTACTGCCCTACAGCAAATTTTCTAGCCAAGTCCACCATAGGTTTAAATGTTCAAGTCTTCGGTCCAGAGGACTGACGCTATCTTTTCATCAAAGTGAATGGCGTACTGATTTTCTGGAAGTAGTATCGATTCATAATAGACTGTCTGTCATTAATATAAGGAATACTGTCCACTTACAGGATGCTAAATGTTACCAGTTTTCCTTGGAGGACAGGGACTTAAAATAGATTTTTAAATGTTTCACTTCTCAAATCCACATCCTCCAGTGTACTTCAGTTTTTCTTTGCTCAGTGTTCTAATATGAGATCACTCTGGTTTTGCAACTTAACATAATTCTTAACAATGTACTATTTGTACCTGTTCTCCTTGTAAAATGCATGAGGACAACTAGGTATCTAAATCAGGGATCATCATAAGCTAGAAAACTGAGGATATATTTGGACATTCTCTTGGAGGCACCTGTCTTGAATCATATCATATGCCTCAGCGAATACTTAGGTGTCTCTCTTGAGGAGAGAAACACTCTTGAAATGTCTGATAATCATGGGATATTGATCTGCAGTATGGTGAATTGACTTCTTGCTTTGAATTTGAATCTGGTTTTTGCATATCCAAAATCTTTACATTGTGGACATACAAGATCTCTTGGCTGAGCTCCCTCACCCTGCCCTCGATCTTTCTTTTCTAAGACTTCATTACATGGTTTAAAATCTTGCATGTTGAAGGATCAAGCCTATGTAAAAAATCCCACCTGAAAATTCCATTTGGATTTAGTGTTGGAACTGAGGTCCTGAAGAGATCACCAGATTCGGAGTGACATCAGTCGGTAGACAGCTCTATGAATGATGACTTGTGGAAAGTTAAGTGCCCATAAGCTAGTTGGTGGTTAACGAGAAGATTTAATAGTGCCCAAAGCAGGAGACAAGTGTCTGGCTGAGTACCTTTTTTTTCTTTCAGGATCTTAAATCTTTTAACTTTTCTCTTTCAAATACAAACCTGTTGTACTGCAAGCAGTTGTGCTACCAAGTGGATTTGAAGGGCTAAATACAGATGAATTAATAGAAAGGGAAAGAATTAAAAGTATTCATTACATAATTTTTAACATGTTTATTTCTCTTTACTGTAGTGAAAACTAGGTTTTCGTATGCCTTTCCGAAGGAGTTTCCTTATAGGATGAACCATGTAAGTATGCTGTTTGAAATACAAGGTGATCAAATAAATTAAAAGACAAATAAGTGTTAGCAGGAAATCCTGTCTTTTAAATTCTAAGAAAGAAATATTTTCATACTCATATGTCAGGTTGCTCATAATTAGTTTTGGATAGATTATTGGGAAAGTTACTTTTAAAAGTAATAAATCTTATATAAACTCCTTTCCTTAAATTGTTGACAGGAATGCTATAAAGAGAAGTGACATGACTGGGTAACTGAAATAGTAATTTTTATATACTATGATGATGATAAAAGAGATTTAGCTTTTTTTGAATGTTCTTGTTGACAAATACATTGCTCCAGGGAAGGTAAATAGCCCTTGCACTTGGGATGCTTCCAAGCTTGCACACAGGAGCAGTTGGCTTACAGAAAGCAGTTTTATTTTTGCCTGTAAAATGTAATGGGTTTTGATAAATATTTTTTAATTTATTATTTAAAATCTAGATTTACCGGTGATTTTCAAGGCATTCTCAGTCACAGTGCTGAGAAATTTTGTAGTTTTCCTTGAAGCCAGTTTTGACCTGTGCGGTAGTATTTTGAAAGTTAAGCAGATTTAATTATTTTTAGATCAACCACAACAAATACTATTTTTTTGTTGGTTTGCTTTTCACCTGATCTAGAAAGCCAAATGATATAACAGAATGTAAAATATTTAAGACCTTGCACTGCTATTTTACAGATAAAGGCAAATGGAGGTATATTTCGGAGTAGTGCTTTCCCGTAGCTGAAGCAGTCCAGTCTTCCTTGATATTACTAATATGCCACTACCTCTATGGAAAATGAGAGCTGATTTAATTGCTGCAGTTGGACAGAATATTTCATATGAAATTAAATCTTAAAATACTTTAAAAGGCCATTTGGCATGTTAGTGGCCTGATGAAGAGGCTCTAATTCTACAAAAGGACTTCTCTATTGCTGTCAAGTGTTTATACACTGGAAACAATTTGCTGCTGCCAGGCATTGAAACAAATCAGACAAGTACTGCCAATGAATGTCTTTCATAGTAAACTTGGATCCAAAATGTTTAAATGCATCGTTGTTATGACTGGAGTTAACTTAGAATGGTAGTAAGGCAATGGCTAATAATAGTTTGATTTTTTTTTTTGGTTTTGTAGTTGTAGATGAAATGCATTTAGGACCGTTGGAAGAATTCCTGTGCATCCATGATGTTAAATGGGATGCCAGTTAATTCTTCCTGCTGTCTGAAACATGCTGTTGTTTAACTGTGATTTTACTTCTTTGCAGATACTAGAATGTGAATTCTATCTCTTAGAATTAATGGTAGGTGGTGGTTTTGGTGGTTTGCATTTTTTTTTTTACTATTGCCTCAGTTTACTTTTTACTGATGAAGAATGTTTTTAATTTTGTGCTATGAAATATGCATTATGCTGTCTTTTTTTTTCCCCCTCACTTCAATTTTAGAATTATGTCCATGCAGGTCTAACATTTACATTTTCAGCAGAAAGCTGTAATTACTGTGCTGTCACCTAGGCTGAGTGAGGGCATTCTCACCTCCTTGTGTTGAAGCTGGACTTCTCAAGAGAAAGAGGGCAGGTTGCAGGAGCGGTGGGGACAGAAGGCGTGTGTATATTTCTGCATCCTAGTGGTTAGAGCACTGTTGGGGAGGGTAAAGCATTAAGTTCTGTTTCCAGAACCGCTTCTGTTTTGAAAAGAAAGGTAACTCTATCTATAAAGTCCTGTTGCAGGGACTGGGATGTCAGTGTCCGTATTCCCCCAGATGAATGGCCAGTCAAGAGCATAAAGAGTCATATTCTTTCTATGCCCTCTTCTTCTTGCCTGAAAGAATCTGGAGCTATACGTACACATTTCAGCTTCAGCAGAAGGTGTGAGTAGTATCCCACTCAGGCTAGTCTATAACCTGATAATTAGAGTAATCGTCTAGGAAGTGAGATGTGGGTTTGAATCCTGTGAGGAAGAAACTGAATTTGGGGCCTCCCATTTTCTGAGATTTTCTGTAAGTATGAGGCTGTTGGATGAAAGTAGCGCAATGTGACATTTTCTTCCAGGCGCTTTCAAAGAAAGGAGCTGAACCTGCCTTTTCTAAGGGTTGCTATCCCATTGCTGTGTTTTCTAGGGCTGAAAGGATGCAGCCCAGTCTTCTTAAGGGGCTTAGGTGCCTAATTGCTGCGTATTGGCTGGACTTGGATGGGTTAGGCACCAAGCTCACTGTGCTAGAAGTAGTTCTGCTCAAGTGCAGAGAAAAGGAGAGAGAAACCAGGGAGGAGCCTAGAGAGTTGGGCAGCAACCAAGAAAGGATATATTTCGGGAACAGGACACAGAGGAGGTCTGATCAAAGGTTTTGTTTGTGCCTACAGTTGTTAAAACACCTTTTTAGATACCCTGTTTAGATTTAGTCCTTGATACCTCTGCTATACCTGGCAGTAATCTTGAGTTTTGTATAGAGGAGTTTTATCACAAGTAACTGCATTTACAAGAAGTTACATTTTAGGGATTAACTTATTTTTCCAGTATACTATGCAATATATAGTATGTATAATAACTTTGTCGCACTTCAGTGTTCAGCACATGTAACCTAATGCAGCTTTTCCCTGTAGTACCCATACAGTTGGCTGCTTTCAGCAAGAGGGTTGTTCATTCGTGTTTACACCAACCTGGGCCTGATTTGAGATTTGAGAGCAGTGGATTTTTTTCTTTTCTTTTTTTCTTTCCAAACCAGTGTCAATTATTTTGGCATGCTTTCCATGTATGGTATTTAGTGACAGACTGTTTTCTGGCAGTGTTTTGTATTTCCAAGTGGGAATTACGGGTTTGTAAGCAAATGAGGTTTCAGTGTGCTGCAGATGTGGCTTTCTCTGTCTCTTAGGGGAAAGGACATTGACAGACTGGCAACCATGCTATGTAATGGTATTCTAGAGAGAGCACTGCCCTCATTAGAGCAGGGTTAGGTGTCAGGATGCTGCTCAGAAAAAATAATCAGTAACTGACTTGTAAACCAAATGTTTTTAATATGAACTGGCAACGCATTCTGCATTGTAATCTAACTTTTATGCCATTGACATTTTTCCTAGGACTGCTGTTTGATAGTATATCATCCTTATAGACCTTTGCTCCAATATGTGCAAGATATGGGCCAAGAAGATATGCTGCTACCTCTTGCATGGTAATGAAGACACTGATTAACAAAAGTGCCTCCTTTCAGCAAGAAAGCGGGTCTCTAACAGTTATGCTTCAAAGGTGGTTAAGCAAAAGCAGGCTTAACCATATTTGAAACAAAGGCTGCCCTAGTTAACCTGTGGAGGTATATGTCCCTGATTTAGCTTACTCTGACTTCAACCCTGTAATGATTTTGCTTTGCAGTGGTCTAATTTTTATTCTTAGACTAGCTCTAATAGCACAGTTTTTTACACTACTGAATGGTGACTATGAGTAGAGGTATTTTTCTGTCAATGTCAGCTTTCTGTTGTATCTTGTCATAGGAGGTAGAAGCAGTATATAGGGTTTTTAATTGTGTTAGCAGAACTCTTATTCTCGAACTTTTTCTTAAATACAGAAAGACAGTAAGAATACTACTTTTATGCTTGCCCTTGCTTATTTGTGAAACAGGGATAATTATTTTATGGTATACGTCAACACCTTCTGCAGAAAGGCATTTATGGTACTATAATAGTGCTTCCAATTAAACTTCTGCTGTGACTACAAGAAAAAAAATGAAAGGCTTTAAGAGAGTTTTACAAGGGAAGAGAACTCTTATCTTGCTGTTTTGCCCTGCAGCCTCACTGCTTCTACCATCTGGGAAACTGACAAAATATTTATAAACTGACAGCAGTTTTTGAAGTCCTATAGTCAAAAGATGAATAGGACGATACTTACAAGTTCTTTTTTGCACAGGAGGATAGTGAATGACACATATAGAACTGATCTTTGTCTGCTGTACCCTCCTTTCATGATAGCTCTGGGTGAGTAACACAAGTAATGTCTCTTGTCATGGTTAAATGGATGTACTCTGTGCACTGCTCGATCAACAAGCATTCCTTAAAGTGCCCTCATAAGGTGCTTCAGTTTGCGTTTCATATAGTACTGACAGTGTAGCCTTGCAACTTGAAGAGTCTTGAGAAAAATCGGATAATTAATCCCGAGTTTTCTCTGTTGAACTATATAATGTTTATAAAAAAATAGAATGTTTCTAATTGTATCGAGTGGATCTTGTTCAATATCCATGTCACCTGATCTTTGCAGCGTGCCTACATGTGGCCTGTGTTGTCCAGCAGAAGGATGCAAGGCAATGGTTTGCTGAGCTGTCTGTTGATATGGAAAAGGTACTCTCTTTTTAATTCCTGCCACCTGTTATGCACTGACCAGGCATAGTAGTCATGGTTATAAAACTACTGTCTTGCATGTCTGCGGTACTGACTTGAACTTCATTGAATGATCACATGCTAGGCGCTGTTGAAATTAGGTAGATCTCTCAAGGAGGAAGGCAATGTCAGCTCATTCAATTATCACCCTGCTCTGAAAGTCAAGACAGAACCACTGTCCAACGGCAGAGTGTTGCTGGTGTTGCCATTTTTCAGATGGTAATATAAAACCAGTATCCTTTGCATGTTTTGCCAGAAAAAGAACTACCAGTGGTTTTTGTTGTTCAAGATTGCCAGCACGAGTTTGACTTTTAAAGTGCATGTGATTTTCTTTCAGCATCGTGCCTATGTAATGTTCTCATTTTCTCCCTATAAATCTACATAGTATAGCAGAGTGTAAAACATGCTTGATGGTTTCAGGATGACTAAGACCATGACTTCAGTCAGTCTTAAACAGGGGGACACCAAGATCATTCAGTTGAGTTCCCTGCTATTGCAAATTTTATGTCAAATAATCCCCTTCATAAATTTATCAGGTTCCAAGGTGCAGTTGTTCTCATACCAATAATGTTCTTCATCTTCAGTAGTTCCTTTCACTTCTTAGGTTGACTTCTTTAACCTTTGTTTAGCTCCAGCAAGCAAGCTAAACTAGTACTTATAGTCCTTATCACACTGTTTCACTCTGCACATATTTTTCAGTCTAGCTTTTTTGAAACTGAGCGTCTGAAATTAAATAGCATATTATGGATGAGATGTACCATTGTCCTCTGTGCCCTCGGTACTGCCCTTTATCCCACTGATGTTATCCTGCCATTGTATTTGTGATCCAGGATTTGCCTTCAAATTTAAGCACAGTGTGGATGCTGTGCTGCTTCAAGAGCTCTGTGAATTATACTGTCATGCATGTAAAAGCAGGGTGATAATAAATTGGCAGCAGAGGAGAAGCAACCTATATTTGACAGATAAGATTACCCTAAGCTTGATACTGAACGTGTTTGAATGTTTATATGTCTTGGTTCTCATGCCAGTGATACAATATAAGCTTGATTTTTTTTCACATTAACACTGTGGACCTCTTAGCCAACTATGAGTTTTGTTTCAGGGATATATGTTGTTCTAGCACTTAATCAAAGTCCATGTATTAAGAAGAAGAAATAAGTCTACTTTATTAATTTAGAGAATGATGAAACAAGTTATGAACCAAACATTATCCACCTTTTATATAGAATATGGCACTAGAAATTTAATAGGAAATTAAGGTAGTTGAGGTGCAGTAGATAGAAAACATCCAAACTGGTAAAGAATGCTTATGTTTCTACAAGTGGAATGTGAAAGTTCAACAATTCTTATTATATGTATATAAGAATGTAAAGGAATATAATAATAAGTATTTAGACACTCCTTGGCCTTTTATTTCTTGGAAAGAAAGAGTTCAGACCAATGTTTTGTGGTTTTGGGCTTTGTTTTTTTTCCTACGCTGTGCCTCTGATGTGTGTAGAACATCGATAATCATCAGTTACTGTATCCATGGTCATCTAGCTGCAGTTGTGCTGCCCCGGTCCATATTTTCCCAGTGGCATAGTTCTAAGCTGTGGCAGTAGTTGCAAATAAATAAAAAGCTGTTTAGCTTGCAGGGGAGAAGTGGTATATACAGTTGAATGGGAGGGAAAGTATTCTGTCAGGCTTCCATTTACAACTAAATGAAAAAACTAATTACAGAAATGGTTGATTGCCAGACCAGATTAAATGTGAGACAGCTCTGTTTATAATATGAAAATTGTGCTGCTTAATTTCAGTTCGGGGCATGTTTAATTAATTACACACTTAAACTGACTATGACAAAGATAAAATCACTGTTGTGTCTGACCTTAGGATCTCTCTTCTTTCTAACCAGATTTTAGAAATAATCAGGGTTATTCTGAAGCTGTATGAGCAGTGGAAGAACTTTGATGAGAGGAAGGAGATGGCTACTATTCTTAGTAAAATGCCTAAACCAAAACCACCTCCAAACAGGTACTGTACTTCCTTAGTACACCTTTCATATTAAGAATTAAGAATTACACTCACCTTAAGAATGTTCTATTTGAGGTATAGCGCATGTTTTTACAGTGCAGACCTTTCTAGTGCAAGCAGCCAGTCTGATTGTTCAGGAGCTAATGAGAAGCAGGACGTTCAATGTTTTATGGAGAGCATTGATGCGATCAGAACGTGATCAATACAGCTTAGCAAATGTAAGGAACCGCAGTGGGAGGCTCCGTGGCTGGGCCAGATCAGTTGGAACTGGGCCTGCTTGATGTCGTATTTAATTACTGTGATTAAATATCACTGTTGGGAATCTGCACATGCAAATTCCTACGCACATGCGTATGTAATGTGAACTTTGAAATGTTGACTTCAGAAGTAGATTCAGCAGGCAGCTGCATGGGGATATATTGAAGTGATTATTCAAATGTATACACTGAAGTTATTTATGCATGCTGAGAATAACCTTTGCATTTTTTATGAAACTGAGCAGAATATCTTAACCTATTTGTGTATATGTTGAAGTATTTACCTTCAGAAGGTTTCTACTACTTTCAGAATACCATGTTTTTTAATTTAAAAAAAAGACAAAAATGTAACATGATGCTTCTTTTTGAAGACACGTGTGGTTTTTTGTTTTGTTTTTTTTTTTTTTCTTCCAAACAGTGAAGGAGAACAGGGTCCAAATGGTAGCCAGAACTCTAGTTATAGCCAATCTTAAGACATTCCAAAGAATTTCTTTATGGACCACTTTGACTCAAGACATCCTGGGATCCTTCTTGTGTTCATGAAATGGACAGAAGGTTTTGGTAACATCTTTGGCAAAGAACTTGAAGAATAAATAGCTTGTTTGTGTCAAGCATTTTGAAAGCTTTCTCTCTAAAACTGCATCATTTTCTCTGACGCTGGAGCAAATGTACTAAGATTTTTCAGTGTAAGGAATCAAACGTTAAACCGTGCTGCAAAAGATTAACACTGTCCACTCAAAACAAATAGGTCATTGTTGGTTTTGTTTGCTTTGAGAAAATTGTAACTTGCCATTGAAGTGAACTATTTTTGAAGCGACAGTAACCTGAAGCCTAAGTGTAACTGTATTAATGACTTGTGTTGTCTTCATTTTGTTTGTGACTGAAGGAAGATAGTGCACTGTATGTTAAATCTATTCATTACCTTGAGTTTTGTTGATTTTTTTAAAAAGTAAATACGGATTCTGTAAGAAGTAACACAGCGGTCCTTCAGAAACAAATCCTAGAAGAGCCTGCAAGGAATACTGTTACAGTTTCAATGAAAGCTGCAGGAAAGAAATTCAGTTCCTCTTTTGGATTAGAAAAATGCTGTTTTACTCAGTAGATGTACCTGGATGTTTTTGCCATGAAGCGTAGTAGCCCAGCTTATCAGAGAAGTGCAATATGTATAGTGATTCTGCAGTTTTCTTAAACATTTCAAGTTTTAGGAATTAAAAAAACCCAACATACTATGATTTTTTTTTTTTTCCAAATAAATGTACTGTATAGTACAATCGGAATATTTCACAATCAAGTACAAATCTGGATGTGATTGCTATTTTTTATGGTGGATTTTTTTTGTACAAAAGAGATACACTGTTAGTCTGCCTTCACTGTTAGTGTGAATTTGTGTGGTTCATTAGAGAGTTTATTTAAGAGGATCAAGCTTTTGGTGAGCTTCATACTGGCTAATTTTAGTTGTGATGTTAGGAGCAACTCTTTAGAATAACTGAAATGGGATTCCTTGGTTAACTATGTGCTGGAGAAAATGAGATTCCTTCAAACAGAAGGCCATATCCTGTGTTCCTTACTCAGGCAGATATCCCACTGAAGTCAGGAATTGGCCTAAATTGAATTTCTTGATTTTTATATAACTTTGTTTCTAATTAAGTTCCGTACAACTTCATTTTGAATTATAATGCCAATTTTGCCCAAGTATAAAAATTGAATGATAAAGTGCAGTAACAATGTTCTCCGTTTTTTTGTTTCCTGAAGCAACACATTTCACTGCTCTGAGGTATTGGGAGGGAAATTCTTGACAACCTTTGCTCTATGGTGCGTCTTGGTTCAAAAGACTGGCCCCTTAAAAAACTCCTGGTTTTGCAAATACCTGCCTTTGTAATTGGCTGGTCATTCAGTGAAATACAACTGAAATGTGTTTGTATGTAGCCCGTTAGGCTACCAGCATTTATTTCTCTTCAGGTTATTTTCGTAAAACATTAGGTAAACAAGCCCAAACCACTTTGGTGAGATAGAAAACATATACATTTTGGTCTTTGCTACTTCCGTTGCCATTTGATCCATACCTTTTATATAAACTTGATTGATGAAGTGGAATTTGGCCATTTGCCTTTGTTTCTTGAAGTCTAAAATGTGCTATTTGTAATGTGGACTTGGGGAGTAGAAATAAATCAATGCAACTTGACCACTGTGTGGAGTTCTTAAACGGGAACTATTCTTTAGGTAACCATCAGTCTTCTCACATACACCACATAATCTGCTAAGAAAGCTGATGTTTTGAAATCAGGGGGTTTACCCCATTAATGAAGAATTCTGGCTGGAGCGATTAAAAGTTTTCTTGCTGGTCAAGAGCCTTTGCAGACTTTTACTTCACACCTAAATTACCTATGTGACCTAAACCTCAGAGGTAAAATACCAGGCATTTCTTTGCAGCTCTGATTCCAGTGTAAACAGTGAAAGGCCATCAAAGGAACCAGATCCAGTGATGACAGTTATAAAAAGGAAGGCGTAAATTGGAACAACAGGAAATGGAACATAACGTGAATTCAACAGCGCTGCTACCAACCAGATAGAAAAAAATCACCTTTACTGTGCTTCATTTCAAAGGAGAGAAATGCATACAAATGAGATATTTCATTAAAAGAGAGGTAGCTGAAAGTTTTCACAGTTTATGTGATTAGAGGTGACAGGAGAGTGTTAAAGCAAACGCAGGCCCTCTATGCCAAAAAGACTTAAGGAAAAATCTAAAAGGAAGCAAACTGAACTCGATCAGACAAATTGTTTAACTCAAAAAGCATAATTTGAAAAGCAAGCTGTATCCACATAAGGAAGTTACAGAGGAAGACACAGAATGCATCCGAAACTTTGACAAGCTACAAATAGTTGAGAAACACCTTGCAAAAAACCTGCCAAGACTAATAAAATCTAATGAAAATAAAAAAAGAGGTATACAGCGGCTTTCCTCTTAGAAAAAAATAAATCCACAACTCTTCAGCTCAGCAAAGATAGCAGAGGTCTAGAAAAATCACAAGTGGTGTGAAGACTGATGAGGTGACAACTGTTCATGACAGAAGCAGCAGGAGCATCCAATAAAAACAACACAGGGCAGGTTAAGAAGCAACAAAGGGAAAGACTTCCCCTCACAAGGCCTTGTTCAACCCCGTGCAGCTTGCTGTGACTGCTGGGAGTTTGTAAGTTTTCAACACAAATACCCAAATATACCAAGACATGCCAAGCCTGAAGGAGGTATCAAAGCACTCTGAGGTGTAAATGGGAATAATCTGGGGGTTGTATCACTACATACTTGTCCTGTTTTATGCTCTTCCTCAGTTGTATATTACTGGTTGCTGCTGAACAGAAAATAATGTGCTAGGCAGATCTTGGTGTGACCCTATATAACTCTTTGTTGTTCATTTTTTTTGGCTATGCAGTTTCAGGTGTTCCCAACAAACTTTACGGTAGCTACAAAAGGAAGCATTGCCCACTTAGGACTAAATCGTGACTAAGTTTAGTTGATTAGATTTTCTTGCTTTCTTCATCTGCATCCTGAAGTCTGGTGCCTTGCTCGATATGGCTAGGCATGATTAATTACACATTTAGCTAAACATTTTCAGTATGTCTCAAATTTTCTATACAGTCTGACCTTAACGATCTAGGTTAAAAGGCATCATCAGTCCTGGTGAGACCTTGCCCAACGCAGCCAGCAGTGGGCTTCAGTTGTCCCTTTGACTGTGTGCCCACAGCACTGAAACTGACAGTCTAGGTCACATTAAACAGGCAAAATTAATAGATCATAGGATTTGGCTAAATTGGACAAAACTGTTGGCATCTGTTAGTCCTCCCGATCCAGTCTGAAAAAGACCTTTCAAGAGCAAGGTTGTGAGAATTGCAGAGTAATTGACCACAACAAGGTAACACCCATATTCATCCTGGCATTTTAATGTTATCTTACTCCCATTCATTCATCAGTTAAACTAAACCACTGTTTTGGAAATTAAGTCTAAATTCTGGATCTTAAGTTGTTTGGGGTTTTTTTTAATGGATTGGAAATGAAAGTATAGCAGTAAGAGTGCTAAAAAGTCAATGATACTTTGAAGAGAACTGCACTCATTACTGACGGTTGTGATAGCTACACTACAGTGTCTATAATTATTAGCAAAGACAAGAGAACAGAAACCCCTGTAAGATACACGGTCAGGGCAGCACAGCTGACACAGCTGGCTGTGCCAGCTACAGGCATTCTCCTCTAGCAACAAATGACTGCAGAGAGACTGCAGGACTTACTAGAAATTCAATCCTAGTGGGATTAGTTACTTCTTCTCTGTTCTCTAAACGTGAGAGGGTATATTTTATTTTTTAGGTCCTCTTACCATGCAGGCTGCACTGCAGAATGCAAGAGCTGTAGGGTATGTGTAAGTGCACATTGGCTGCATGACTGATCAGAGCAGAACCAGAAATTTTAATTCCTTTTTCCAGACACCTTGCAGAGTCCTGAACTTCTGTGCTAGGACTTAAATTTTCTAGAGGTCAAAGCGATTCACATCTGCTGGTTCCCCTGAACTGCTAACAGCATTAAAAAAACAAACAAAAAAATCCTTAAGATTATGACTGCTAATTTATAGGTGGGGATGGGATGGGTCGGTTTGTTTTTTAAAGTTTAAGACACGCAAATTAATGTACACAAAAGAAGGAAGGGATTTTAGTAGCTTCCTTGGGCACCTCAAATTTTCCAGCCTAAAATGATTTCATCTCTGTAATAACAACTTCAAATATAGGCAAGTTCTCACTTGATTCTGAGCTGCTGAGGGAACAGAAGTTGTTGACTGAATGCTGTGGTGTTTTGTGCTCAGAAGCAGATCTCTATATAAAAATGGATACACTTTTAAAATAAGGCATCAGAGAACATTTTCAACAGCAAGTATTCTAGCATCAGGTCAGTTTCCCTTTGTATTTTCTGACCAGTAGTGAAGTTCTGGCCTTACAATCACAGTACAAATCTAAAAATTTGTACTCTTTGGTAACACAGCAACTATTTTAAAACTCCAGCTACACATAAAGTATAATAAATCTGTGCTTAGGGCAGTTACCCCAATTCCATTAGAATATCTGCAGTTTATCTGTTTTAAACAGACTATCCAACACAGTTATTTGGGCAAGCATGATTTTATTTGTCCTATCAATGCTCATACAAAAATCTTGGTAAACATAATAAGCACTTAGGTTCTCTTCACGTGCTTTCACCAAAAAAACATAGCCCACAGTAAAGGTTGAACACATTTAACATCTTCTGTTCACGTCATAGTCTTTAGATGTAATTTAAAGCAAGCAGTTGATCTGCACGGCTGTTTGAAGGTGAATGTCCATTTACACAAGAAAACGGGAGTGGGCTGTGTTGTGGAAGTGGAATGCACATAGTTTGAATGCTAAAACCTACAAACCATCCTGAAGCGTCGATGGGGCAAGGGTTGGGAGAGTCATCTTCATTTTTTCTCTGGAGGTTCATGTTTTACCCAGTCCTCAAAGCCACCAGCGTATTGCTGAACTCTGAAAATACGCAGAAGATACAACGTTAAGAAGGACTCTTCTTGAATACAGCTGTACGTAGCTTCAGTGAGCCAGATCGACGTTTCTTGTGCTCTAATACTGCCTGCTGCCATGCAGTATGTTCTGTAACTCTTCCAAATGAGACAATGCTGGAGATCAAACATCAAGCAAGTAGTAGCAGTCGGATCAATGAAACAGTTTGCCACTTCTTTTTTTAAAAAGAGAGAACAGACTCCACTGCAGTGGGAGATTTACATCTTGTTATGTCTAATACTTCAGATGTCATCAAATAAACGCAGCACACTGATCGTTACTTCCTTGCAAGCCTACGTGTTCTATAGATCTGACGTAAGCCTGCACAAAACTAAACTCTGGAAGACAAAAACCTGATGCCACGCAAAACTATATTGACTCCTTCAATTAGGCAGCACGAAAAACAGGTAATGGAGGATATTTTGCACTTACTAAAAAAATATATTTATAAAACGTGTTTCCGTACTTTTGACTAGAATTAGCAGGCATGAATTGCAGTTCAGTGAAAATGTGAGTGAACAACCAATTTTTTAAATTCTATCTGCAGTCTTCAAGCCAGCGAGGCACCTTCTGGCACGGGTGTAACAATTCTGCCAACCAAATGCTGCTTTTGCTTGCACTCTATCAATTTCATTGTCTTTTTAGCTACTGCCTTCACTGCTTTACTCCTAGCAAACAATCCAGTGCTTTATTGAAAGCAAAGGTGTACTTTGTCAACAGTGAACTGTACAGGTAGAACTGCAATTTAATAACGGGTGTGGTTTCATAAACTATTTAAGATTGTACTTCTGCCAAAGTGAGCAGTTCTCCACCTTTCCAATCATCCTGCGCCTCAGGACTGGCATTTATGAAGCTGTACAAGGAAGCAATCTTGGCGAGAGAGCCTTGAGAGGCAGAAGGCCCCTTCAGTGGCAGCATGATCATGGCAGGACATGTCACCTGTGGCACATGCGCAGAGCTGCTGAGGGGCTGCTTTACAGGGCAATATACCTCACCTTGCTGGAACACCCACTGGTGTCTTTCAAGGTTCAGTGGAGACTAGAGCAGGCGTCTAACTCAAATACCACTCATTTTGTTCATATTCCACATTTAAATTTTTACCCTTGCCCACAAGAAGCTGAGTACGAGTTCTGCTTCATGGTGGGAGGCCGCATTAATCCCATCCTTACACACACAAGTCATACCTGCTGAAACCCAAGGACATGGCAAAACCGAGTGCTTGTTTACTTCTTTTTCCTGCCAAGCAGGAGAAAACCACAGGGTCTGTCTTTGATGGCATCTGTTGATTGTACTGCTTCTTGAACTCCGTTGGGTCCATTTGTAGAGCTTCCACTAACTCACCCACTGGGAAATACAGAAAAGGAAAAAAAAAAAAGGTCTCATTTATTCTCCATCCACAGACAAGCTTACACTGTCCGGCTTCCAATTCCTCTGGAGGAAAAGCTTAGCCTCACGACACACCAGCAGCCGTCCAGCGCTGCTGCGCTTTGCTCAGTCACCGCCCCTTGTCCACAGGCTTGACCATCGAGCGACACGGAACACCCAAGGTCTCCGCATAGCAGCGTCAGCGACTTACGCGGTATGTTGATGGACGCCGGGATTTTTCCAAACCTGTCGATCTCCCACCTCTCCCGCACGTCTATGTGGAGGACGTCGGTCTTCTTCAAGTCTTTCAGCTCTTGGTAGGAAAGGCTCGGCGCCTCGCCGGCACACAGGCGGCGGCTGCC
>NW_009258727.1:4667479-4670658 GCF_000687185.1 Egretta garzetta | reverse complement strand
TGATGGCCCCTGCGGGCGCGGGAGGCAGCGGGGCTGGGCGGCCACGGCCGTCGGTCTCAGTACATCCAGTGCCTGCCCCTTTCCCCGGCAGGGTAACTTCCACAACTGAGCCAAGCTGTTGAGAAGCCTTAAAGTACCAAATGCTGGGAGACTGAATAGGGATGAGGAATTTCATGCCAAATCCACTCAAAGTAATTCCAAAAAAACCTCCTTCAGTGTTACACCTGAAGAGACAAGGTGATTTTAGCACTGGCTTGTGCTGCTGTCACCCTTGCCACTGTCCCCTTACAGCCACAGGAGCTGTGGTCCGAGGGCAATAACTGCATCCTTTAAATTTCTTTACAATGAGGGTGGTGAAACACTGGAACGGGTTGCCCAGAGAGGTGGTGGAGGCCCCATCCCTGGAAACATTCAAGGCCAGGTTGGATGGGGCTCTGCGCAACCTGATCTAGTTAGCGGTGTCCCTGCTCACTGCAGGGGGTTGACTAGATGACCTCTAGGGGTCCCTTCCAACCCAAACCATTCCATGATTCTATGATCCCTACGCATCGATACGCTTTGGTTTTGAAAGCTGTCAGTCTTCCAGCCCCAAGGACTGATGGCCAAGACACGTTTTAAGTGGGGAAATGAGGGTCCCCCTGTTGATCACATTTTAAACCAGTACTCCGGATTTACTACATACCTTTGTAGATCTATTACGTACCAGTGGTTCCAGTCTTTAAGGGCAGGCGTGCTGCATCTTTTCTCTTTGTATTTTGCATTTTGAGGAGTATGTTGTTGAATCTTTACTAATGAGAGTTTTCCTTCTCAAAACGAGAACAAAATATTTCTTGCTACTGTAAAGTATGACAAATTGAACCTGGCACATATAACTGGTTCACTAGCTGCCCTTCTGCCAGCCTCTCCATATGGCCTCCTTGACAGGCATTTGCAAATTGTCTCTTTGAAGCCGTAGATCTACATATGAATCAGAGTTTTATGCATTTTCCATTTTCAACAAGGTATGGGTTAGAATACGCCACTTCTAGAAATTATCTTCTGAAGTATAGTTCACTGTATATTTTACCTGTAGTAAAACAATGACCACAGTTACTCTCCATTTATTGCATGGATCACTGCAAGGACCATAAAGCGTGCAATGGGGAGCATAAGGATACTTGTCGTACAAAATGCATATTCACATGAAGTTGCATTTTTATAAATTAATTTATGGTTTTAGTTTGACCCCGGATCATACATATATACACCCAAAGAGGGAACACACTAGCTTGCTTGCAGAAACGGGAATGATCCACTAGTCACCCTGTGACAGATTGAGAGTTTGCAGTCAGAGGAGATCAAACCAGGCAAACTCCCCCGGCCGGTGAAAGGGTGGGAAGCAGCACATTAAATTCTCCTCTCACCTTCATGGCACTGTCATCCAGCACTCACTCAACCCCTCCTCAGCAGCTTTCTTCATTTCACCTCCCGGGACTCTCCATTTCACCTCTTCTTCATTTCACTTTCTCCCCATTTCTGCCCAGCCTCCCATGCTCATCCCCAGGGGCGTCGTTTCCCACACGATTACCCAGCTGCATTTACCCTTGCACATTTCTTTAAACTCATCTTCTCATTTGACTGAAGCCTTCATTGATCGAAGAAATGGTTCACAGACCTAGGCTTTCATCCAGTCTTACTGCCTTTCTGATTTTTTTGCTACTGTATCTTCTTTTTATGACTACCACCTGTTTTTTTTCACCCCCAAACTTTTCACCCTTCCCATAGTATTCTTCTCCATGCTTTACTGTTTGCTTTTGGCCTACCTCTCTGCTTTCTCTTTTCTTTCTTTCATGCTTCTGTTGATGGTCTTCGTGTTTCTCTCTTCTTTGCCCTTGACCCTTCATTTTCTCTCATTACCAAATCCCAGACATGATTCAATCTCAGCACTGGCTTTCTTTGGCTCTGCTTTTGCATTGTTGAGTGCTCCTGGAGGAAAGCTGGGGACCTTGCCGATTTCTGAGCCAAATCTGTTTTCCCAACATGCAACTCTAATTTAGATCCCATTTTCCCCAACACACAGGAACCTATGCATAAAGCCTTCTGTCCTCACTCTCTGCACAGAATTCAAACCATTTCCTTTGGGAAACATTTTCCCACCTCATCTTTTCCGCCTCCTTCGCTTGCCTTCCCCTTCTGCCAGTGCCCTGACATTCCACCTCTTCCAGGTATTTCTGTTCCTCTCCTTGTGCTGAATGAACGTCTTCCCCTTCACGTCACACTATCCCCCTTTCTCACATGTTCACTCTTCCTTCCTTCTCTTTAACCTTTTAATCCAGTTATTGCTCTTGCAGTGGAGTAATTATCTGATCTCTCCTGCACGGAGGAGGAAGGACCCCCTTCTCGATCCAATTTGTTTCAGGTGATCATCCCATATTCTCTCTCTGCCTTTCACATACAGGCTCCATGAACACAGTGTTCACAACCCAAGTCGGGGGCTCCTCTGTTACAGCCTGCAGCCTGCCTGCAGACCTCTGTGCTCAGTTGTCACCACCGTCACCGAAGTGCCTGAAGAATCTCTCCTACCTAAATCAAATCCCACTGAATCTGTCAACCTCTTCCAACAATACTCTTCCTGACATCTTGCCTTTGCTTGGTCCGATGACTTCTCCACGCTTCTCTAACCATTCTTTCAGCCTGTTTGTCAGCTGACCCACTACAGGTTCTCCATCCTTGGTTTTTGAGGGGTGCCACGGCAACTTCACCCTTTCCCCCTTTTTTCTCTGTGCCTTATCCTTGGATAATCTCATTCCAATAAAACGACTACCTCTCAGTCCTTAATTCAGATTTGCCTTCTGTCCAAACGAAGCCCCCCTTGCTGTCCGGCCACATGCTGCATTTAACCTCAATCCCAGTTTCTGCTAGCTCCTCCCTCGAGTGCTGGGCACCCTTTCCCCTGCCTGCCCCCTCATCTGGGCGAGGCACCTTTCATTCTGGTCTCCCTCGGGTCCCTCCCACGGCGGCTACCTTGACAAAATACGCAGGGCCCAGGCATAACCTCTGGGTACGACTACCCACACCCTTGCGCGCAGGCAAACCCGTTCGCTCGCTCCCCACATGCACAAACCCAGTGCGGGATCTCCAGGTCGTTCAGCAAGACCCCGCCAAGCTCAGACGCGAAGGTACCCCCCCGCCCCCCGCGT
>NW_009258727.1:4662059-4666809 GCF_000687185.1 Egretta garzetta | reverse complement strand
GTTTGGGTAACAGGCGACGAGCAGCTGGTGCCGCCCGCCCGCCCGCTGTCGGTCTAAACCAGGTTTACCCCTACCGTGACGGCACCGGGCCGGCTCCGTGACCCGCAGTAAGTTTCTCGGTCTGTTAAAGCAGGGGGAGTCGGTGGCGTCACCTTTGGTCGGGTTTAAACATAAGCTCCGTTCGCTTCGCATCAGGCAAGCGAGCAGGCGAATGCAGTTACAAAATGGCCTGGCGGTTCCGTGTCATGAGGCTGCCGTGATTATTTCTGCCCCGCTCTGACAGCGCGGCATATGCCGGCCTGGTGATGCCACCGCCGGCCTGCTGCCACTGCTGCGCGGCGCGCGAAGGCGGGCTGCGGGCTCCCCACGCCAAGTGTTTTACCAGGTGACGCGTGTGGCCGGGGCCACGCTGGGGCTCCGCTACCTGAAGTTTGGTTTTCAGCCAGTTGCAGACCGGTACGTGCTTGGTGATTAGATGGCAGCCCGGTGATGGTCCTCTCGATTAATCGGAGACGTCGTGTTTTAGACCCGTAACTGCAACTCTGCACGTGGTATTTGAGTTAATGTTTAGATTCTCTGGTTCCCGGGGTTTTTTTTAGAAGTTCATTCAGTCTTTTGCTATTGGTGTCCTTTACTTTAGGACTTCATCCTCCTCTTGCTATAGATCTGTTGCTACTCAAGACGGTTCAACAGGATACGCACGACGGCATATTAAACACAGATGCACAAGAATAAAGTAAGACGTCAAGAACACAGAAGCAGATGGCAGTAACTCCAGGTTTAGCACTGTATTCTTGTTACGTGTCGTCTTTAGCTACAGCTATTTCCCAATTCCATTAAATAATCCTCTCATACAAGCACATAAAGCAAAGTTGCGTTTAAAGTATTCTTTCCGCTCTCGTTTTCCAGCTTTTTCAGTGGAAGCATAATAGTGGTGTGAACATGTGCCAGACTGATAGCGGAATATGCCTTTGTGAAATTGCTCTGCAGGTTACTATGGTTGTAAATATTTCGTCAGATTTCCTCATGAAATATTGAAGAACTGGTGCTCTGTAGTTTTGTTTCTGTGAGATTCACAGAAGTGCAGCTAGCGTCTCACGGGTCCCCCTGTGAGCATCAATCGTAGATCAAGGACAAGTTGTTCCACTTTAGATGTGCCATCAAAACAAACTGGGGCAGTTTGTGGGAGGAAGAAAATGGAATGAAATTTTTTGCTCTTGCCGGCACAACTTTGACTTTCAAAGAGCTCAAGTTAGTTTTCCGTAGTCATTTATGGTTTTATGTCTTTTACCCCCATTAATTAGCCGACTCCCACAACACCCTTCCAGAGCAGATGGAAAGTTATCCATAGCCGCTGTTTTCCTTCATCTGCTCCAGCTCAGCCCTTTAGGCAGGGGTTCAGCGTGAGTCTCAGCTTAACGTGTTATCTTGTGTGGGCTTCAAGCTGCCATCTCACACGCTGTGCTGCAACCACAGTTCCTTTCCATTACTTGCTTTTACTTTACTATTTCCTCTAATTTTTTTTTTTAGGCTTCACAGAATTAGCATTTCTCTGAAGTTCATCCTTTGCTCCTATTGCCCTTCCTTTTCTCTTAGGACATCTTGAACCGCTTTTTTCCCAGTTTTTGTCCACGTGGTTATCCTGCCAAGATACTGTGAGTTCACTGGTTATTCTCCAGCTGTTTCAGTTGTTACACCCTCAGATATTCTGTGATTATGGTGCTGTTTACATCGCTGTTCATATAATGCGAGTGCATAGTCTGTTAGCTCTGTCACCTGCCTTTTCACACACAAAGTTTTCACTCGCAGGCCAACATCGGTAGGTATAAGCCATGACCTTTTTTATGGTACTTTTTGCTTTTTAAAGGATATCCATGAACATGTAGGAAAGCCCATGTTAGACCATCCACCCAGATGTTTTTCCCTCTTGGTGTGTTCATATTTTTTTAAATACATTTAAGGTGGGATAGAGAGGATAAGGAAAAGTTACAATTTGCTTTATGAGTTTGGATAGTGACAGGGTTCCCTGAAATTTTGCATAAGACACTAGCAAAACATTTGCTATAAGATACTACCAAAAATATGTCCTCAAAATTGTTCTCCTTTTACCCACTCAATCCATTTGTTTACTTTAGTCACGGATCCGGTTACAGGGTCTTTTCATTCTTGTTGGACACGTCTGGTTTCTGTTTATCCTAAGAAGTAACTTTTCTGTGGCAGGTAGGTCTCAGGAGGAAATCTGAGGGGGGCTGTGCAGGATGCAAACATGGACGGTGACAGACCATGTGTATCATGACCGGCTGAATAAAAAGGATTAATAAAAGTGAGAAATGGTATGGGATTTTTACTGTCACTTGTGAAGTTGTACCTAGAGGTCCGAAGGCTCCTTCTTACTCCTTGCACAAAAAGTACATCGGTGTCTCACCCTTTTAGGACTGTAATATAATGTCAGGGTTGGCGTTTGAGCTCCAGTGACGGTGTAGGATGTGTGATGTGCCTTTGGGCTAGGAAATCTTGGAGATGACACTTGCAGAATTTCAGATGACATTTTCCAGGGGAAGAAGTGTTGCTGCCACTACCAGTCAGCAGTTCTGGTCCTTTTACTGCTCTAGCAGGCAGCGGGGGCTTGCTTGCCACAAAGGTTTCAGTGGCTGTCAGAGTGCTGAGCCTCCTGGGCTGCTGATGGGTGACATTGCCCCGTTGCTAACCGTGATGGATGTGGTTCTTGCTCTGATTGGGTGACATTTGATCTAGAAGCGAGCAAGCCAAAATGCCACAGGTAACGCTCAGAACAGACGTCCAAAATATATCAACTTGCAGCTTACGTCAAAACGTGTAGCAATTCTGCAGAGGATCTGGCATTAGTGACCCGTACAAGGCTCTTCTTTTTGTACTCGCGCAGTGCCGTGGAAGCTCATAAAGCCCCTTCACAGATGTGCTACGGAGCATCTTTGCCTACGGACTTAATCTGCACATCTGTGCTGGTTCCTCAGCCCCTTGCTTTGGCGGTAGGCTGCTGTTGACAGCTGGACAGTTGTGTTAAGTTACATGAAAGTGCTGATGTTTGAAATGCTGTGTTCAGTGCACTACGCCTTTTTGCTGCAATGCAGTTTTTTTTTTCCATTAGCGACATAAAATCATATCATTTTAATTGGAGTGTTTGACTACAAGTGGTGAGATGGTTGGTATTTAGGATACCTCAGATGAATTGAGGGATTGGGGTAAATGTATTAGCCCCAGCTACCTTGAATTCAGGTGCTCACCAATGGAATAATTAACAATACTGGTTTCACAGTTAATGGCCAGTCCTACTAGGAGAGTTTTACGTGTATTGAAATAGTACCTGGAGACTATCTGTAGACTCATTTGGCTATATTTCTTAGGGTAAGTATGCTTGGATAAGCTAATGGTCATCACACAGTTTGTATCTCGTTGTTTGCATTCTAGTAATGCAAGTGTAATCCTCCTGTTATTCATGAATCAGGAAAAATGTTGTGATAGGTATTATACAGATAAAACCAAAAATGTGGCACTTGCCTGAAAGAACTGGCACCCTGATTACAAGAGGAGGGAGAAAGTGGATCTTGGCAGATGGAAGCAGTGATGTGGTAGTAGTCAGCATGGTGGGTTATTCCTCTGACTTACTGGTCATCTGGTTTGGGTTTCTTACAAGTGAAGGTACAGCGTGGGAAAACTCACTAAGGTGGCGCATTTTGGAATTTAGCAGTGAGCTGTAGACGTTGTACAAAGAGGGACTCACCCTCTAAGTAAGGAGTGCAAGATGGTAAGATGGGAATAGATTTTGGGGAGTCTGGACAGTGAAGACATGGTTTGCTTCTCCACCTCTCATGCATAAAGATGCTGTGAAGGGGAACGACCCATTTAGTTTTGGGTTTTTCTGGGTGTCCCCCCTGCAAAAGAAAAGTGAATTCTAGTTCACACTAGCCTTGTATCTTTTATTGGTCCTAGCTCTACTGAGTTCCAGTAAAATATAAAATAAAAAAAAAAAACAATTCTTTATTTTAGGAACTACATCCAGCCCTTTTTAGTTTCTAAATATGTACTGTATGAAGAGGGTGCATTTCTAAATATAGAAATATTAATGCTGTTAAATACAGACTATTTCAGGCATACCTTACATTTAAAATTGTCTAGGCATACCTTAGATTTAACTTAACAAATTTAGCACGTTGATTTTTAGCACTTTGTTAAATCTGAAACTTTTAAAATTAGGTAGGCAGATCATTCTGCTGCTTTTGAAGTGGTTTGTTCTTTCTAGAAAAGTGGAAACGAGCAGTTATAGTGAGGAGCTTTTCATCTTAATCAGCTTTCTGTAGGCAGACTGCCATCAGGACTCTTTTAAGGAGTAAAAAGTAAACCAAGAATAGCAAGTGAGGATGATTACATTTCAAACTCTTGTATGCTGAGCTCAAAGAATCTGAACACGTTTGGCAAGGACTAGTTCTTAGTTTTGTGTGGAATGATTGCTTAAAAGGAAGAGATTTAGCTCTTTCTATTTTTAGTTTTTTCCCCATGAAACTGCATAATTTCTACTTAAGATTTTTACTGTGTGCCAAATAGACATCAGGGTGGAGCTAACGTGCCCTTCTGAAGTCAGATTTTTCTACCACAAAAATCTGGGTTTTTTTTATTTGTCAGATTCATTAGTCAAGTATAATTTGCACTGTGACTTGATTTTTGTGTATACAAAATGAAAAACTTACCCTATTTGTTCTTCCGTCACAAGAAG
>NW_009258727.1:4628604-4662021 GCF_000687185.1 Egretta garzetta | reverse complement strand
AGACTCCACAGGTGATGGCTGTAGCCACAAATTGCTCACTGAACATATTAAAAATAGGAGAATAGATTGGAAAGAGGCAAGTCATGGGAATACTGCCATGGTTTTTAATCCTCAGTGTCTTGAGTTCATTTTGTGTAAATTGTTAATTTCTCCTCTGCCTGCTTGTCCTGAATGGCTTGTGTCTATGGCCAACAGAAACTTACAGAGTTTCTCTCTTGCTTTTTTCTTAGCTGTATTTTATGCTTTCTTGTGTCTATGTTTGTTCAGGGGTTTCATGCCAATAAAATCTCAATCTTTCATTTCCCGTAAACGGAAATATTTCTGAGAAGTAATTTCTGAAGCACCCTCGTTTATCTCAATTAAATATAATAATCAAATTCCTGGTGTAAACATTTTGATCTTGTAATGTTGAACATGTTTTAATTGCTAAATCAAATCTTTGGCTTGTATTGTTTTCTGTCCCCGATTTTGCTGGGAAAGGGCAGAGAGCACTCACTGCACATGTACTGTGCTACTTGCATTGTAGATGCTTGTTGAGTAGTTTGTTGCTCTTACCCTTTTATCCCACTTCACATGCTTTTCAAAATGAGGCACAAACCCTGGCTGGCTAGGTCCTTGATATGCTGTGGCTTTCCTAAGAGCTCACAGGTCAGTAAACATTGTCTGATGGATGCCTGTCTGTATGTCTGTTCATGAAAACTGATTAATCTAATGGTCTGTGTTATCTTTTGTTCTGCCTGCTCTTACTGACAGAAAACTGAAAAGTCTCCAGGTTGCTTGGTGGGTTCCCAAACTTGCAGTGTGAACGCCGACTTCTTATGCCAGCGTTCATTTCTAATGCCATGTTGATTATGCTGGGCTAAAAATGCCATCTTTTCAGTCGTGGGTACCAGCTGACACTCAGTCTTCTCCACCTGTCCTGAAGGACCCTAGAGAGTGAGTTGAGCTGTAGGCTGTGCATGCCCTGATCCAGATCGTATCACCTGGTCTATGGACCACAGGATTTCACAGGTGGCAATGACTTGCTTGCATTTCAGCTGGTTGGGCCCATAATTGTTCTTTTATGAAGTTATCCGAGCTCTCAATATGTACTGATATGAACATGACTTTCATTTGGGTGAAATGTGTGGTTTGGACAGTCTTATGTAATCTGTCCAAAGAGATAAAAATTATTATGCTGAAATGAACTCATAGATCATTTATGTCAATGTTGAATAACCTAAACATAACTATGTTCCTTTAGGGGGGGACATTTTTGCTGTCTTTGCTATTGACTCTTTACATAGTTTAGGGTAAAATCATGGGTTTTCTAACAGTACCTGTATTGGCCTTACTGTTTCGTGCATGTCTCTGTGAATCTTGTGCTCAGTCAAGTGGCAGTTTGACAAGTGGTGCTGGGTAGTTCCCTTACATATGATAAGATGCCAAGGCAGAAATACAGTCAAAGGTTTTTGAGTCTGTAGCACCTTTTCCTATTCTAGGGATGCTGTGATGTGTGGCTGTTGATGTACTGTAGGCAAGCTAAAATCTGTTGAATATAAATAGTCAAGAGCTGGAATATCCAGATCTTTCTTGCCGTATGAACATGAATTGCAAACCTAGAAAATCAGCAAAGAGGAATTCAGTGGCATTGTTCACTTGCATGTCTAAGCATTTGAAGCTTTATGCACTTAAGTACAGGAAGTTTTGAAATCTGTAATTTAAGAACATCATGGTATTTAATATAGTTTAAACCAATTGCTATGTAAATGTAGCATTCTGAAAAAAATGAAGTGCAATTTGAAAGGTTGAGGAGACACGAAGCCATTGCTGCAAGGAAGCAGCGAGTAAAGGTTTCTTTCATACTCTACAGAAATTTGACTTGTCCAAAGTAAACCTTTGATTGATATGTTCATGCAGAAAACCTCCAGCACTAACAGTATCCGTGGCAGATGCAGAGATGTCTGTCCAGATCTATAGGAACCTGGAACAGGAGCTCTGGGGTAGGGATTGCCTGCTACACTTTAGTGAGGGCTGTTAGATACCAGGGGTGGTGGTGCTCTAGTATTGATATTGATGACTGTTCTGCTGGTTGCCTTAATGGATAAGAAAGGAGAGGAAATACCAAGTTCAATATACAGATCAATTCTCATGTCTCTCAAAGCTTCAGCAGTACAAAGGCCTAAATGCATATACAGAGAAGATTTAAAAACTTTAGGTAGGCAGACAAACTTTTTAAACTTTGGCAAACTTACTTACTTGATCTGTAGCAAGAATATATCTTTTGCTATTCCCAAATGTAGGGCATTTTAGAGGTTTTCTATACATAAATGAGGTGGCGCAGTTGAAGGTGTTTGGTTCAGGTGACGTTATTAACTTGTATGTGGTACACAACATTTTTTTTCTGAATGGAATGGCTCACAGGTTTGCAGTGTATGAAGATTTGACTATCTTACATTCATATGCTTTGTATATGAGAACATAAATTTGTTTTTATGAAGAACATCATTAGAAAGCAACCTGTAAACTAAGCCTGAGAAGCTGTTTGCATGATGCTTTTTTTTCTCTTTCAATGAATTCACATTTGCATTTTGATTAAATGACCAGCGTGCTGAAATCTCTGAGGATTTTTTTAAAAAAGTTTAGTGGCAAATATTTATCCTTTGATTCTGTTCCTCATAGGACTCCTTGATCAATGACCCAAATTTCCTATGGGAGGCTTCGTCTGTACGGATTCTCTGATGTTTAATAGAGGGGTCAGCTTGCACTCCAGTCTGTCCTCATTGATTGGAGAAGACACTTTCATGAGATTTGGAATACTTTTGTGTTTTATTAAAATGTTTGAAATTGCTCAAAAGCTTTTAGGGAATGTGCAAGGGTAAATGGCAGCAGAAACCTTTCCTGAAGGAGCTATGTTAAGGAAGAGAAGGTTTTATTTTAATAAAGTTTTTCTGGTAAGGTATGGCTGGAGCTCTGTAGTAGTTTACAATAACAAAAGTAAAGAAAAACTTGGTATCTCAAAGATTTAACACCGCTACCTGGAAGTGTGTGTCCCCTGTAGCTACAGATACAATTTCTCATGTCGTGTAATACAATTAACTGATCTTGCAGCATTCCTAAGAGTTCATTCCTGGCACACTCATATTCCTTGTTACACAATAGCTGACATTAGTCAAAGGCTAAAGCTGTGTTCATGAGGTTTGAGTGTGTGATTTGATCTCATGCTTTTAGAGTTCAAACTCACTACATTTGGTGAAGCGTTTAGACAATAAAGCAACCCCTGTTTCTCTTTCCCAGTAAGTAACAGATGCGGGTGAAAGATCCATCAAGAGCCAACCCCGAGAAACCAAAGAGAAGCAAAAGGCCTAACAGGCCGCAGGATGAAGACTCTTCAGATGATATTTCAGGTAAATACATTAGGTGATGTTTGGCCCTGAGGTTAGAGGGCTAACAACTTCCCTGTTGACTGCTGAAAATGACAAATCAGTGGTACCGTTAAATGCTTTTCTTGTTTGAATTTATAGCAGAAATATCCCCGGTTAGGTGTTTGTGACATGATCTCTTGTTACACCACATGACTGCCCGGAAGGGCTGGAGAGTTGTTTGATCTTCAATGGTAACCTCTTCAAAGGAGGGGAACAGTCCTTTCTCAGTCTGTAGAAGGTCAAGTTTGCGTGGCAGGAGGTTGCTTGGCTGAACAGGAAGCTTCCAACTGAGCTCAGAGGCAAAAGGAAGGACAGAGAGGGTGGAGGTGGGTTTGGGCCGCCCTTGTAGGGGCCCGGAGTGTGCAGGGCTGGTATTAGGTAAGCCAGCCTCAGTTGGAGTTGAATCTGATGAGGGGTGTGAAGAGTAAGATGGGCTCGTATGGATGCTGTGACAGTAAAATGAAGGCTAAGGCAAGTGCAAACCTGCTGCTTGAGGGGGCAGGGGACCTAGGGACATGGGACATGGGAAAAGGCTGAGGAGCTCAATCTTTTCTTTGCGTCTGTCTTCACATGTAAGCTCTGCACTCGGTCCTCCCTGGTCTCTAAGCCTAGTGGCAACTCTGGGATTTAAGCGTTGTCCAGAGTAGAAGACAATTGAGAGCTGCTAAGCAAACTGGACACGTGCAAGTCCATGGGATCAGATGGGATGCATCTGAAGGTGCTGAGAGAGCCGGGTGATGTCATTGTGAGGCTATGCTCTGTCATCTTCATGACAACAAATTGAGGAGAACAGCTGATATGCTGGAGGGTAGGTCTGTTCAGGGTGACCTAGTCTGGCTGGAGAAATGGGCTGGCAGAAACTTCACAGAGTTTGACAAAGGCAAGTGGAGAGTTTGGCACCTGGGCCAAAATAACCACACGCAATTACAGGGTGGGAATCAATGGCTTGAAAGCAGCTTTGCAGAAAAGGTCCTGGGGGTCCTAGTGCACACACAGAATAAAGCAAGAGGTGTGGCTTGTGCTTACTGTATGCTGGACTGTATTAACTTGAGTGCAGGTCAAGGTCTGCGCTTCTTCCCATCTTTTCAGCACTTGTGAAACTTGGTCTGGAGTACCCTGTCCAGCTGTGGGCTCCCTGTTACTTGTCAGAGTGAGTCCAGCAGTGGGTCACCCCCTCCACATGGTTAAGGAGATGGAGAACATGATGCGTGCAGAGGGGCTGAAGGGAATGGATTTCTTTAGCCAAAGGAGTGAAAGTACAGTTTCTTTCTTTGACTGCCTGATAGGTGGTTATAGTCTGAGAGCCAGGCTCTTCTAGGAGGTCTACAATGAGAGGACTAAAGGCAACAGACAAAAGTTAGAACAAGGAAAATTTGGCTAGGTGTGAGGAAATTTATTTTCACCATGACCATGATGAAACAGAAAGCTGATTTTCTAGTGAGGTGGTAAAACCTCTGTCCTTGAAGATCTAGTTGGAGGTGTCCCTGCTTACTGCAGGGGGGCTGGACTAGATGACCTCTAAAGGTCCCTTCCAACCCAAAACATTCTATGATTCTAAGATATTCAGCACTCAGCTGAACAAACGCCATCAACAACCAGCTCTAAATTTGTATTTGACCTCGCTTTGACTGAGGGTTTGGACAAGATGGCCTTCGGAGGTCCCTTCAAACCTAGGTTATTCTGTGATATTATAGTGGAATTTGTACAAAAAATGTGACGGAGAAGAACAGTGGTTGATACTAATGTTCAGAATGGCCAGTTGTATTAGGGATGCATAGGTATTTGGAAATCGTTTTTTGTGGATGGGAAAGAAGGTCAACTGCTTGTGTTGTTACATGGAAAAATAAATTTATGTATTACTTTCTATTGACACTCCCCCCCCCCCCCCCAAAAAAAAAAAAAAAAAAACAACCCAGGGAAATGAATTTTCTACAAAAGTAGTCCTTGTACTTTTGTACAAAATAGTTTATCTGTTTTTAAGAGGTGGTGTTTATTGACTTGAAAAGGATTTTTGTTATAGAAAGCCTGAAATAGATCCTTCATAAAATTCAGTATATGGGGAGCAGCTGGCTGATTTTTCCTATTTTAGTTCTTTGACTTTTTTTTTCCTAATGCTGAATTCGTTGAAGACTCTGCTCCTTCAGTATACAGATGCTCCCTTTCATAGCTATTATTTTTAATGGGTGAAAGTGAATATGTGTCATTTTTGCTAGGCTTAACCTGCCAACATGTGAGCCAAGCAGTGGATGTGCATCACGTGAAGAGAGCGGTAGCTCAGAGCGTTTGGTCAATATGTGCAGAATGTCTGAAGGAAAGGCGGATGAGCGATGGTGAGCCTGTGGCACCTTCGGACATATGGCTGTGTCTCAAATGTGGCTCTCAGGTAAGCATATGTTGGAAATTTATGGAGGTGGATAAGCCCTGATTTTCTAAAGGATATGACCGCTGTAGATCCTTGTGTCTTTGGCATCTCGCTACCTTCAGTGAAACAGTGAGACATAGGTGCTTACTTGTGAGAGTCTGTGCTTCAGCTTTTTCAGTGGAGTGGGATGTGGCCTTACGTTCTTCTTGTCCGTTTTTCGGCAGTGTTTTGGGTTAGCTTTATGTGTTACGGTGGTGTTGAGCATCACAAGTAGTAAGTGATGCTCCTGCCCTTTCTTTGCTCTTCCATCTGCATGCTCTTGCCACTCACAGAGAATTGGCTCCAGGAACTGTGTGGTTGCAAAATGCATCCATTCAGCTGGCTCATCTGGCAGAAGATCCCGCAAATACAGACGAATGTAAAAAATGGATGTGCATATTGCTGAATCAACTTACACCATGGACACTCAATTGCTAGATTTGATTGAAACCAGGGAGAAAGGACTGTGCAGGAGTGAGAATGCTGCTTTTTGTGGCAGCTAGCCATTAGATTGGAACAGTTATAATGTCAAATCGTGGCTTCAGAGTTTAAAATGGCAGGTCCTGACCCCAAGGGCTTGTGCAGGTTTCTGTCCTGCGAGTGAAATAAAGCCTGATACAGAAAAATTCAGTTTCCAGGCAGTGTCATGCTTGGTTCAGCTAATAGTTGCCTGAACAAAGCATTTAACAATTTTCTTAGACTTTCAGTAGGTCTTGCAATAGTAAGGACAGAAAGCCAGCTCCTACCAGTATTACCAGAAGAGATCTAATTTTGCAAAGAAACATGCTGTTAGCAGGCTTCAGAAGATGGTTAACTGGATCTGAGAAGGATTCATGTAACTCATCTCTGACAATTTGTAGTTAAGGTGGGCTTTTAAAAGGTGTTAAATCTGTGTGCTTTTTCATGTTTACGCTATTAATAGCCTCCAAAACTCATGCCTCATTCAGAGACCAGTCCTGAATCTTTTAAGTCCCGCTCTGTAGATACTTGAAAAATTGCAAATGCGTCTCTTGAAGTTGCTGTACATAAATGGTGTGTTCTGAGTAGCTTTTTACTACAAAAACAATTTATGTGCCTTTTGTACTTGCTGTCTGGAATGCATTTGGCATTCTTGAGCAGTGAGGGTTACCTATGCTGTCCTTTCCTTGATATTCTGTGGACTAAATATGCTACATAGTCATTTAATTAACTTTTTTTTGAGAATTCTTACTTTTGTGAATGGCATAATTTGCTGTCTATTGAAACTTATTCAATACTTACTCAAAAGCTAGGAATTATTTCTATTAAGGTAAAACAAACAATAATTTTCTATACTTTTAACTGATTTTTCCAAGTAGAAAAGATGAGATTTTGGTTTTGTTCAATACTTACTCAAAAGCTAGGAATTATTTCTTTTAAGTTAAAACAAACAATAATTTTCTATACTTTTTACTTGGAAAAATCAGTTGAAAAGATGAGGTTTTGGTTTTATGTTGTCATTGATTTTCCTTTATTAGTAAAAAGAAAATGTGTTCATTTAAAAAAAAAGTTAATGGATCTTTATAATACTGGATTATAAAGAATATTAAACCATCTCAATCCTTGAGAATGCTAAATGAGTATTTAGGGCACTATAACTTTCCATCTAATTTTGAAAAGTAAAGTTTTTGTAGTTTATTTACTAATAATACAGTCTTCCCCTACTTCCCTTTTTTCCCTTTACTGCATTGATGTTTCTGATTTTAGGGATGTAGTAAGAACTCAGAAGGCCAGCATTCTCTGAAACACTTCCAAACAGCACGTGCAGAACCTCATTGCATTGTTATCAGCCTCAGCACATGGATCATATGGTAAGAATCAGTATGCAGGTGTTCGTGTGTGTGTGTAAGGACTACTCGTAACTTAAAGCAGCATCTTCTCATGATAAAGAATGATTCTGACAGATAAAATGAATACTTTATACAGAGGAAAGGCAGGCTTTCTGGAGAGAAAATTAGCTTGTCCTTAGGACTCTCAGAGCGGTCACAAATCAATCCTAAGATAGAAGTTTGAGTCCATTGTGTTTTGTAGAGAGTTGGCTGGTTATAGGAGTTTGTCCTTTCTATATGATTATTTGCAGGACTATAAATTGAGATTATTTACATCTGTAAGTATCACAGTGAATTGGGACTGATCTATAGAACATATGTGAGATGAGAGAATTCAATTTTATTCCTCTTTTTAGTATGAAAAATTGTAACCTAGAGCTTAAGTAATTTGTGTAAGGTTGCTAGAGAGGTTTGTTAGAGCTGGGATGTGCATACAGATATCCTGAATTCCAGCTCATTTCTTCTTCTGTTTAGGTGTTATGAATGTGATGAAGAGCTGTCAACACATTGCAACAAAAAGGTTTTGGCTCAGATAGTTGACTTTCTTCAGAAACATGGTTCCAGGGCTGAACCAAGTAAGTTTACACAAATAGTATTATCTGGAGACATCTGTAATGTACTGTGTCTAAAAATGAGCATTTCAGATTTTAAGTCATGTTAAACATACAACTGAAAAATTATGTATGATGTGAGTATAATATAGTTTGTAATTGCAAAATTACTTGGGCAAGTGCCTGTTGAAACATAATTTATTGTTTTTTTTCTACAGTATGATTACATTTTAAAAAAATTTTGGGTACCATAGGACAGTTTTTCTGAATTTTGTCTTTAATGAAGAAAGTTTATTGTAGAGAAGATGTTACCTTAAATAAGATGCTATCTAAATTAATGAACAAAAACCATCTAGAAGCATAGATGAACTGAATTTTCCTACTGTGGATGTGTCACATCTTAAATTTTTTCTGATCTGAATTTGTTTTCCACATTTAATTAAATTTATTTAAGTGGATTTTCTAGTACTCTGTTGTTGGACATAATGCTTTCGGTTCATTTATGTTATTGGGTTTTAATTGATAGAATGTCTTTTAATAGAAAACAGTATTATTTTCTTATGTTAGGAGCCTACTATATCTTCTCAATATATGTAATAGTAGATAAAACTTTGTACGTGTGGCCCTTAACTGTCTGCTCTTGAAAATGTTGATGTTATTCATCCCTACTGTAACACACTCGAGAGCATTTCTGGCTTGTGACTTACCGAGTGCATTGGATTCCAGATATTCTTCATAAACAACAGCTTAAGTAAACTTCTAAAACTATTGGTTGCAGTTTTTAGCAGAGGTAATCAGCTGGTTAGAAGTAAGAATGGAAAGGAATTGCCCTAGGTATTCCTCCAGATGCATGTGCATAAATCCTACTGGTTTTAAAAGGTGTTACATATTTTTTCAGGGGAAAAAAATGAAGGGCCACTCAGAAATACATATTTTATGTTTTGATCTTGTCATGAGTTGTATGTTAAATTACATAATTGTAATAAATTGATAAATTGCTACTTTCTTCATCTTTTCGCTTGGAGCAATGAAAATACAGTATGTGATTTCACTTTTGTTCACAGCTTCAGTTTCAAGTTTATTTGTAATAAGCAGGTGTTGCAGCTTGCTTGCAGATGAAAATGCTGTAGTGTTTATTTCAGTTAATTTAATGTAAACAATTTCATTCTGCTTTTGTACTGCTGGGTGAGACTTCCAGAGTGATACGACTGTGTGCTTCATGGTTTAGATTCTTAATTTGTGGATCTTCAAAATATCTAAAGTTTTCAGAGTGTGGTGCTTAGCAGTTTTCTGTGAAATGCCTTAAATTAAGCGACCAAAATTCCAGACTAACTCAGGAAAAGTAAGCTTAAATTAGGCCCAGGATTTCTTAAAAAGCAGGTGTTTATAGCAGAGCAGGGCAGGGTATATTTCTGCTGTATATGTATTTGTGTTTCATTTTGATACTCTGTTTTGAAAACGTATATATTGCATTTAAATATTTGCCTGATACAACTGGAAACTCTTTTCTATAACTGGAAACAAAATTGTGTTGTTTTTGTTTAGGGCATAAACATTTTTCCCTTTTCTTTTTTTTCCTCCTCTTTTAGTTAAACCAGTTTTCCCTTCAGTTTCTGAAACCAGCCATTGAAATGAAAAACTAGCTAGCATCCAGCTTCGGTCTCTCGTCGTGCATGTGGTGGTAGCAGTGCACTGAGTTGGCCCTGCTTGCTTTGGTGCCTTGGAAAAGGAGGTTCATGACAGTGATGTATAAGGTAGAATTGGGTACCGACGGTGATGTCAGGCAAATGGTGTGTAGTGGGCAGCGCGAGGGTCCTCCTGCAAGGTGGTGGGAGGTGCTGGGCAGTTTTAAATCGGTGAAGTACCAATTTCCCAGCACCTCGGACCGTGTCACCAGTCTGCATGTTTATGCTTCATCCTTCAAACTCATGCATATGCCTGGTTTTGAGCGGGCAAACAGACACGCTGGTGTCCTTCAGAGCCAAGGACGTCACGGACAAGCCTTGCAGGGTGGCCACCTTGGCAGCAAGAGGTCTCGGCGCACAGAGGTTGCTCCTGCAGGGCTGTCGTGCCGCTCCATGCCAGGAAGGGGTGAAGGCTCACGTGCAAGCCTGTTTTCATGCAAAAAGCAAGCGTGTGTTTGTCCTTCCAGTAATGTTTTACAGGTAGAAGTCAGTGACCCTCTCCACATGGCAGAGAGTATGGCTGTGCCGAGCAGTTTGGATCCCGTTCATGAAAGCTCTGGGAACGTTGGCCCAAAGATGATTTGTTGGGTTTTCCTAACTGGCAAGGGAAAAAGGAAAAAGCTGTTTGCCTGGCACGGCCTGTTGCTTTGGGCCAGCCTGCTTGCTGGAAGAGGCTGGGGAACAGCCGTGTATTGATAAGTAAGTGGTGTGCGTGAGAGGGAATTCCCAAGCAGGGCTGGCGTTCTTGTTTCACTTTGATAAATGCAACAGCAGTGCCTTTTCTGTTTTATGTCAAATACTTGGGCTGACACATTTGGTACTTCCCCTAAAGAAAAGTAACTTAAGTAAGATTTTTTTTTTGGTGTATTAGACTGCCTTCAAGTATTTTTAAAAACAACCAACCTGAAATCAAAGTGTAATTCATGCTGTCTTCCAGAAAACAAAGGACACAAAGTATAACAGTGAAAATTAACTCTACTATCTGACACATTTGGTACTTCCCCTAAAGAAAAGTAACTTAAGTAAGATTTTTTTTTGGTGTATTAGACTGCCTTCAAGTATTTTTAAAAACAACCAACCTGAAATCAAAGTGTAATTCATGCTGTCTTCCAGAAAACAAAGGACACAAAGTATAACAGTGAAAATTAACTCTACTATTGACGAGTTATCTTTTATTTTTTGTAAGTGTAGCATTTTATTTCATATTACAGTGATATTTTCAGTGTAACTGTTAGCCTTTAAACTCTGAGTTGGCTTACTTTTTTTATTCATTTTTCATATTCACACATAATAAAAATAAACTAATATTAGTTAAATGAAAAGAAACTTGTGAGAAACAACTCGTGTAGAACTGACAATTAATAATTCATATTTCCCACTTAAAAATAGGTCTCGTACTTTTTTCTCATTGCTTTTCTGTTTCTTCCTAAAAAAAGCAGCTGAAGTGAAGACGCTTAATTTTCATATCAGAATGTGGCATTGTAACAATGATTCACCTTACGTCTGGATTTCTATCTGTTGTAACAACTGGTTGGCATGGTGCGTCATTAAAATTCAAATAGCATTGTGTAGAAATTTCTGCAGAAATGCATTATGAATGTGGATGTAAGTAACAGATGAGGGCTGCTAGGTTTTTTTGGGGGGGTTCTCAAAAGTGCAAGAGTCATTTAAAGATAAAATAATCAGCTTAAACATGTAAGGGAGGGCTATATAGATTTCCTAATTTATGCATCTTGGAAAATAAACAAAAGCAAAATGCTTGTCATTTGGTACTAATGTGGTGGAATAGCGTGGCAGCGGGATCCCTGCTTTTCACTCAGCCTCTCATAAAGATTCAACTTCACTTCAGCTGTAAAAATGTGCAAATTACATTACTACTACATGACTGACTTTTGTAATTACATTAAGCGATTGAGATAAATCCCAGTGCTGGGTTCCCAAAAGAATGCTTGCAGCTGTGTGATTTTCGCATCTGATCCTATGGTTTGTTGTACCCAGCAATGCCTGCTTTTCTTTTTTTTTTTTCCCTTTTTTTTTTTAAAGGAGTCTGTTTGGTTAAGAGGTCATGTTGGGCACAAGATGGAAGAATAAAGCAAGATTGCTTTCTAGGGTGTACCACCCAGAAATTTGTTTTGTGGAAAAGGTTAGCAGGCCATGATGATTTTCACAGAAAGGCAGGTGCAGTATTGTCCGCGTGGCACACTTGTGAGCTTCACATGGACATAATGCACATGTAGTACACAGAAACCATGCTGAGACATTGCGATCTGCGTGTCTGCTCATTTGCTGGAGAAAATAAATTGTTTTGCAGTCTTAAAAGTGACTATTACGCATGTTTTCCTTTACAAAAGCCAAATTAGATGTCGGTGGAGAGATAAGATTGCATACTCAATTTTTTTATACAGCAGTTAGTTAAATTGGTTTGTTTGGGAATAGAAGGGGAAGGAAGAATATTTATTCTCAAATTTTGTAGTTAAATTTATTGTTGGGAAGGTCAAGCAGAGGAATGAGATTTTGCTAGTAAAGTTCAGCTGCCCAGGTTTGCCAATAGGTGAAAATTAGAAATTTGATTTCTATTTTAATGGATATAATGAATATAAAACAAAGATTAAAAATTATATAATTTTACAGTACAAGTAATAGGTGTCGTATAGAAAAACAAATAGTATGATGAATAATTTTTCAGATTTGCATTCGTCTGTGGATATTAGCAGTTGACAAAGGATTGCACTGAAAAAAAGAATTGTATCCTTTCATAACTGATTTTCACTACATGTAGTTTGGAGCTTGAAGTCATCTAAGTCCATTCTATCTATTTAAAAGGAAAACTAGAAAAATAAAGCAGAATATATTGATTCTCCAAATCTGAGATACACTTCAGCAAAAAGACGTTCCTGTTGTCGGTCATAAATTTTCTTTCAAGTTTACTTACTTGTTAGGGGCTGCTGTTAATTATACGGGCTGCAAAAAAATGAAAACTGAATCATTGGCAAAAAAGTTTTTAGGCATTATGTCATTGTTATCCATGGATTCTTCCCTTTCCTGTCCACGTACTTGTAAGGTGTAGCACAGGTCATCTGCGCATAGAGGATCAAAGCCGGTGCTCGAATAGCTTGTTCTTTCACACTGTGCAGATGTGTTTTTTAGTTTATGACATTCTGGCAGAATCAGAGAAATAAAACTGCAGTTTGTAATCTTTAATTTGGTAGGATTAGTAACACTGCAAGAGAAATTGGGCTTTTAAAACGCAGAGCTAGTGACCATTCCAGAAGAGAAATGTGCTGTTTTTCTAAGGGTTAGATTCTCATTGTTATATAGTGTTGAAAAAAAAATTAAATTTTTTAAACAAAAAAGGGATGCCAGACAATTTAGTAGCATTTGATAATACAGCATGATGAGAACTTGATAAAAGAAAGGCAATCTATTAACCTTGCTTTTACTGTGAAGACCTTCAGCTGAAGTACCAGAGTTGTATTCAATAGAAAAGGCTTGACCTTGGAATAAAAGTGCATATTCCTGGAACCCTCATTTTTAATTAAAAAAAAAAAGTTGCATTGAAAAGATGAGCAAAATATGCTTACTCCTCTGACTGAAAGAAAAATCGGATGCCATTTATCTTTCTGATTGCATACCATCTGCACCCCCAGGCACAGCTCAGTTTCAGCAAGGGTGGTACAGAAGTCCACGTCCACTGCAAATGTTTGAAATACTGACAAAACAAGTTGATAGGAAACCTGTGATAAGTTTTCTGAACGTCTTTTGCAAGAGGATGTGTCGGCACCATGTGCACAGCGGTAGGGTGTCTCTGCAGCCAGATAGGCTTTGTGGAGAGAAAAGGAGGTTGTGGTGATGAAGGCACAGCTTGGGTGAGGGTTTCCCTGTGTGACTGGATTAGAAAGACCACCTCTACAACAACTGCAGAAGGAGTCTGGCAGAGAGGTGTAGTCTGAATGTGTGAGCCCCAAAACAGTCACAGTTGGACATGCTGTCCCCATGGTGCAGGGACAGCCTTGCCTGGGGATGATGTCCACAGTGCCTGAGAGGGGTAGAGAGGTTGAGGAGCACCATGTCAAGTCTCTAAAAGATGTAATAGTGAACTATGGACAGAAATCAATCTATGAATTTATGTACTTTTGTGCTTTTCACTTGCCTTGATCTTGTTAATGTTAACAAGGTCCTTTATTATAGGTATTATTGCACGCAGTGGGATGGTTTGGAATACTTCTTTTCTCAAAACACTGTTTGGCCAGGAGCTGAAGGCCCTTGTGGGCAGCAGCAGCTGACAGCCCTTCCGATGGAATCCTTCTGCTGGGATCCTTGTTGTGTCTATACTGGCATAAAAGTCACTTTTCATATCCAAAAGCACGCCTGTTAAAACATTACAGGACTGCAAGATTGTGTCAGCAAGAGTCCACGAAACAGTTCAGTGCAAATTCACTTTAAAAAATTGCATATTACCCTTTTGATTATTAACATGCTTGTAGCCTCAGGTTAATCTTGCAGAAGGACCCTCCAGCCCCAATCTGTAGCTGTATTCGCTATCACAGTCATTACCAGCATCTTCTATTAAGACTGACCAACTCTTCACATGTCAACTAAACATTCAGCTTCAGGCCTGTCTGTCATTTATCACTGAACTGGGGACACTGAGTAGAGTTAAATTAAAAATGGCTGTCCCTCTTCTGGCTCTGTCTATGTCCTTAAAAATATCTGCGTGGAATAAGCGAGGCAGCAGATAATTCTCGTAACGGCAAAGCAACACTTTTCTGTCAGGACTTTTTCCCAGATACAAAAATCCTAGTAAAATGTCACGTGGATAGTGTTTGTACAATCTATTAAAAAATCAAGAGGCAGTAATTAGAACCTTCTGAATTAAGGGAGGTTCCTAGACTTCAGCAACAACATACAGGCCTTTTCTTAATTTACTACTACTTCTCCTTATCCCTATACTAATTATCCAGCTTTGTGGCAATCGGATGTCTGGTTCTCATTTATTGTGTTTTATAATTGCTTATTCATCCAGCTCTTATCGCAGAGCTGGATGCTTGGGCTTTGTTTTCCCTCCCTTAAATAATTTATATGTAAGGTTTAGCAAATGGAACCTTGCTACTTGTGTGAAGCTGCCATTTAACCATGAAGTTGAAATGCTTTTATTGAGTTTGCCCTGCAGATATGGTCCGCTGTGGCAGGGCTGTCCATATTTGGTGGCTGTGCAAGGAGAGCCAGGTGGTGCTGCAAAGCGTAGCACAGTGAAGCGTGGACAGATCTAGGTTTGACATTTGTCATCCTGTACTGCTAAAGGGAAGAGAAAAATCTGCTTTTCCATATGCTTATGCTTTAATTTTTGCCTGCAGTTTTGTCCAGATGGCCTTGTGAACATTGTTTACTTTAAGATGCTGTCCCAGATGTTTTTGAATGCCGATGGATAAATGCAACAACTGTGGTATACTAATACACAAATTATTTACACAATTTTGGCTTTTTTTTTTTCTTTTTTTTTTACTTTTTAACCATCTCTTCTCCCCAGCACTTCCCTGTATGGCAGACTTTTCTGAGGGGAAGAAGTCTCCACTTGTATTATTAAATGTCTGAGAGCAAGCAATGCCTTCAAGCTGCAGACACTTGGAGCTCCCATTCTCCTGCTATGGTTCTTTTGGAGCTCTGTGTGGATGGATGAGTCTCCCAACCCTGTAGCATGCCCCTTGTAAGCATGTCAGTGAAAAGGTGGTGCTGCACGTAGCCCATAAAACTGCGACTGTTTCAGGGTGTGAGCGGCTCCCAAGCTATTTGTCATTTGTTGCATTGTCTGCTTTTTCAAGGAGAACTTGATCTCCCACTTTGCCCTTGTACTGTCTTAATTTTCCACACCAGTGGAAAGGAGAATATTTCAAAGCTGTGTAAGCAGTATTAACAAGAACATTTAAAAATGTTTTTAAACAGTACAGCACCTCTAATTGTGTTTTGACAAACTCAGGCACAATTTGGAAGAATAATTAAGCCTTGATGGCACTATAGGGTGCAGCGAGACTGCATCAGAAGCTTGTTGCCAGATACAATAGATAGTTCAATGGCTTCTTTTTTATTTAATTATATTTTTTCATCTTCTAAGCAAGAAACTATCTAGGAGAGCACATAAAAGAACCTTTTGGCATGAGCATTTCATTAACGTAAATAGGTCTGTTAGTTATTTCTCAAGAACACTTTAATGAGACTTCAATGTGAAACTCATTAGAACAAATACATGAATTCATATGTCAAGACAGAGATTGCAGCATCACGGTTCTTGGCATCTATTAAGTCCATAACTCGTTTACATTGACATGCGTTGTTAATCAATATTTAAGACACTGCAGATGTCAGTAATGTTCATATTTAGTCCTGCAACCATGACAGTATGAAAGTTGCTAGTAGAATTCGAGGCTAAATATTATCTCAAGTCTTGCTATTACCTCTAGGCTACAAGTTAATGACTGTCTAACTTTGCTGCCCCTCATCTATTTAAATAATAAGGGAAATAAGGAAATACATGGACATTATACTGGTAGCATATCCCATTGCAGTTTTTATCAAATTTTTGTTGTATGACATTAAACCAACAGCGTTGTATGCATTTGGGTTGTGTTAGCAATTCCTCAGGCTGCGGCAAAGGGAGGTGGGTGGAGGAGCAAATGTAGCCTTCGGGGAAACTGATAACAACTCGGATTCGGCCATTGACTGAGTTGTACAAGACAATTCAAACAAAGTGCGATAATCAATAAAGACCGTGTAGCGTTCAGGTGGTAACTTTTGGTTACCTCTTTTCAAATGCACCAAAAAGCAGCCTTTGCGTGGGGTTTCTGTTGTGTCTAATGAGCGCACATCTAAACTGCCTATTGTTAATAAGCTAGCAGAGCTGGTTTTACTTTATTTATGGCTTGGGTAATTGAAGAAGTTACAGTCTTACCGGACAATGTAATTGTTGTGGAAGGTTTTGCTGGATATATGTAGGGGATATATGTAGATATGTAGGGGATTCTTTTTCCAGGAGTTTAGCTGCTGATTTTTTTTAACTTTTAAAGTTAAATCTTAACTGTCTCTCTTTTTCTTTTTCTCTTTCTTTAAAGACTGTATCTTTAACTCTTTAACTGCTTTAACCATCAAGTTATCTTTTCCTATATATTAAAAATGGTAAGTGTAATCCATGGAAGGACTGGATTGATTAAACTCTGCAATTATACAGTAATGTTAATCTGTAGTTTAATTATAGGTTCATCCAAAATCATACGACTCCGTGAAGAAAACAGTGAAACAAGTGAAATACTGAAAGGAAAAAGTTCTGGTAATGGCACATCTGTTCCAGTCAAAGGAATAAATAATTTAGGAAATACATGCTTTTTTAATGCTGTCATGCAGGTAAGATGGAAATATCATACAGCTTTCTCTTCGTAGACTTCAGAAATACTTAATCTTGTATAAACTGTGGGCTTCAGAAAAGGTTCTGACTGTTACCAGTCTTCATTCTGCTTTCTGAAGGTCCTTTTCAAATTCTTTTCACTCCTTGCTATCCAAGCAATATTTCCTGTTATAACAAAAGAGAATTCTTGGATCTGTTGTGTTTTTCACAGTAATGAGACAAATGAAAATGTCAAGTGTTTTATACACTGCATATGTGTGTGGGTTGTACTCTAGCATATGGTTTTATTTGTAGTTCAGCATTGGGCAGTCATGAGTAATGCACGGTATTTACCATACCGTGGTGGGTGTGAAAAGTGGTACTTTATGCATAATGTAAATGTCTGCACGGTGTATTGTGATGATTTTAAGCCCCTGCAATGGATGCAGTTATAAAAGTACTTTTATTGCTTATGCTTTTTTTTTTTTTGTCTGACCAGAATAAGAGGAATGAGCTGTACTAATACACTTTTACTGACGTTGAGTGTACAACTAAGCCAACAGCTTCAGAAAAGCAGCAGCCTTAGTGGGTTTCACATTAGAATATCCTCTTGCTTGTCAGTTGAGCAGAGACATCTGTATGTCTGCAGACAGGAGTGAGCAAATGAGAGAACACCGCTACGAAGGTGCTCGGAACTGGCACTCTTTACCTGGTGTTTATAGTGGTGATGACAAAACTTAGCAAACAAACAGTAAATTTGTAAGGAGTAGAACTACTGCTAGTTGTTCGAACCCTAAGGAGTAGAACTACTACTAGTTGTTCCCTGTCCATACATAGGGCATTGTTGAAACCTAAGTGATCTGCAGTCAGAGTTAACCAAAAATAAAGAAACAAAGGTGAGATACGTGGAGCTGGTTTCTCTCTTAAATTCAGAGAGGTAATGCTTTTCAGCGTGCCAAAGCCCTTGTGCTTCTTGGGGCATGACGAGGTGGACTGCAGAGATTAAAAGAAACAAATAATTTGTGATACTAAATGTCCTCACCATAAAAAAAAAAATAATAAAATGAGCGAATCTTGTTGTTCAACAAAAGTAACAAAGTTATTACTAGGAAACTATTTTGGAATTACAGAAACAGCAATAGATACAATTTTAGAAACAGCCTGAGATCAATGATCTTGGCTCTTAAAAGGGTAATACCTGCTTTTTCGGGTGGTCCGATTTAAGCCTCAGTTGTACATTATGAAATATATCTGGGTTTGTCTATCACTGAAGCTAGAATTTATAAATAAAGAAAAATGTATAGTTGGAAGATCAGCATGTGTTTCTTGGGTTTATTTTTTTCTCTTTAAGAACTTGGCACAGACTCACATACTAAATGAACTGATGTATGAGATGAAGGAGAAAGGAACAAAGTTAAAAATCTGTCATACTTCAGACTCCCAATTGGTAAGTATGCAGTAAGAAACACAAATCTGGGGAAATGTGGGAAGAAGCTGGAGGCTGGGAAAGTGCATCTCCATCAAAGACACACTCCATTTCCATTTTCTTTTCCCTTTTAGTTGTTTAGCTGGTTTATGATATCTGTGAACTCACTCCTTTTACAAAACTAATTATTCAGCCCTGGAGGAGGAGGAATAATCACTTCCTTTTACGTTTTGTGACATTGAAGTAGCAAGTAATGCCTGACCTTAAGAAAGAGTGGCAGGCTTATTTTTGTTTCTTATTTCATTTCCTCAGTGTGCGTGTATAATACAGGAAATAGTATATTTGGCTCTAGAAAGTGTTAATGAAATATTTTATTCCAGTCTGTCCCAGCCCAGATAAAGAAAGAAGTTTACAGAGGATTTTTTATTCTTTTTACTTTCTTTTTTTTTTCCTGTTTCTGCTGTTTGTTGGGAGCTTTCTGGTGGCAGTGAGGGTTGAGGGGTAGGATTCTGTTTCAGATACCTCTGAAACGTTCAAGATTTCTGTATGTTGCTGTCAATGGTGTTCATAGCTTCTCCAGGCAAGAACAGTGTGAAATTCACTGTACTGCTGTCTGTATTTCCTCCAGTGGCAGTTCTGAGCAGCAACATGTTTCACTAAGTTATCCCGAGCCACGGCGGAGGTCTGGAGCTTGTTTGTGCCCAGAGGCTTAGAAAGCCAGTGGTATGTTGGCCTATGCTTGATGCAAAACTTACACAGCCATAAGGTTGAAAGATTTATTTTTTGTTTAATGGCAATGCTTACAATATAAATAAGATCTTTGGAGCAAAGACTGTGTTTTCTGGTCTTTGTATGTCAACACAGGATTAGAGGGCTGCAGTCATCTAACTAATAGTAATGTAGAAACTCCCAGCTGCCTGCTTGGTAAAGGGCACTTGTCCACCTTTTGATACTGTATATAATGCAAATACTTTATATTTGTGTGTATCTAGAGCGCTGATGTTTTGTGTGGATCTGTTTTCTGGATGAGGCAGCCTCTCTGATTGATTGTCCGGCGGTTGTAAACTGTGTTTGCGAGAGTCAGGCCAGCTGGTGGGAAGCACTGTGGTCACGTATGAACCTGTGAGCGTGTTAGGGAGAGCTGGTGATCTGTGGCTGTTGGGATGCAGGTGGCATATAAGCGGTGCAGGATTGTCTCCTGCTCTAAGACTGGCTGGGGTGGCTGCTGGCTGTCTCCTTCCAGCCGTGGGACCTGCTGGCTGGGGTGAATCTCACACCAGGAGGGGCTGTGCAGGATGCATCTCGTGCCTGTCCCCCCTTTGGGGTCTGCTGTCAGCCCTTGCTATGAACTGGTGCCGGTACTTTCTGAGCACCTGGTTCCTGGAGGTTCTGTGGCTGTCGGATATGTGGAAGTTTTGGTGTGAGGCGCTCAGGTCAGAGAAGCTAGCCACCCCTTCCCTAAGGTTGAGTAGACAGGTGCCCCTGAGCTTCATCTTACGCTGGCCCATGGAGGAGGTCACCCGCATTGTCTCCAGCTGAATGTCAGTGCACGTGGGAGTAAGAATAAAGCAGGTAATGCAGGAGGTAGTCTGTTTTTGTGAGAATCTGACTGGCTCATTGACGTGCCTGTTTCCAAAACCATTGGTTTCCAACTAATTTGATCAACAAGAATTTTTTGGTTTTGCAGCGATTACTGCTTAAATAATAAGCTTCCTCTTCAACTATTTCAGTCATGTAGTGACATCAACATTTTTCAAAAAAACCCCAAAACACTCTTAAGACTGAAAGTTTCATTGTTCTTTGTCATAAATGTACTAACTTGAAATAAGTCTTGTGCGTCATTAACTTTGAAATCTGATGTGCAGTTTACCTTTGCTTTGAAGGATCCTTTAGTGGTAAACCTCTCCAGCCCAGGACCCTTGACTTCAGCGATGTTCTTGTTCCTTCACAGCATGAGGGAGGCTGGAAAAGGTCCTCTTTCTCCCAAAGTGCTCTTCAGCCAGCTTTGTCAAAAGTACGTATTGTCAGTATCTTTTACTTGTTTATTTATTTTTAATTTCCAGTTACATGTTTCTAAGTGTGCCATGTCTCTTGTCCTTTCTAAGGTGCCATTACATTTTTACTGGGCAGTCCAGAAAATGTCTTCTTCATGCTTTAAAGTTGCGGGGCTCCTTGTTGCGCTCCAGGGTTGTACCTGCTCTTCATGAAACGTATGGCCCAGTCCATAAACACAAACTTTCAATGGACTTTGAACTGAGTGTGGGGAGGCAGAAGAGGGCATGGTGAAACTGAAGAAAGTAGAATTACCTTTCAGGGTTTTTTTGTATGTTAGCGTAAACCTGTGCTAGGACTGCAAAGTGTATGTAGATATTTTGAAAAAAAGGGTAAGCTTTTAAATGGGAAACCTCTGCTATGATGTCTGACCTTGGCATCAATTCAAAATTAAAAAGGGTCTAACAAGTGAGGACTTGAAGCAGTACTGAAATGGCATATGGCTCCAGATTGCAAAGAGCTTACAAGCCCTAAAGAAACTCCTGTTTCTTGACGTGGAAAATGTTTACAGTGGTGCTTTGTAGGTGCCTTCAATTATGATGCAAACAATCTTGCTTTTTAAAACACCTGTGGAAGACCTATTTAAAAGTTGATACAAATATATAAATATTGACTTTACAAGTAAAAGAAGCTGTAGAAGCAGAGTAACTGGAGGATGATACAGCTGAATTGCACATTTTAAATGATTAATAATGCATGTTCATTTATTTAATACAATATTATTTTATGGAATTTTAAGCTTTCTGCAGCAAGAGAGTTAGGAGGAAAGTTGCAGCCTCCTTCCATGGTGTTCCAGGGCAACCTCGCTGTGCAAGCATGGGTTTAAAATATGGTGTAAAGAAACAAAAGCTTTTAGACGAGAGCAGGGATATTTTAATTCTGATGAAGAAATCAGTTATTACTTTATCCTCAGACTTCAACTTCAGAAACCTAATATATTTTTTCTATTGTACTTGGCTTCCTTTTGGTTCTTTTGAGCTGTAAAAGGAAATGTGTATACACTGTCCTTAAAGTGATTTTGAGTGAAAGAGCAGTGTTCTCTGTTTAGCATTATCTACCTGGAAGAAAAGTCTGTAGGGAAGAAAAATATCTTGTTTCCTCACTCCTCCTTCTGTCTCAGGGCTGACTCAAAAATGTGATTATAAGAACAAAATTTGATTGAGAAATGATTAAATAGGAATAGTACTTTTTTCTCTGTAAGTATTAAGGATAGAAGGGAAAAGATGACGTAAAACATGTTTTGAAGACCACCTTGGCAAACTCACTGTTAAATAATCACAATGCACTTCAGATGGCATTGTATTTTTGAATTGATAGCTGTTTTGTATCTGCTCTCTGTGTGTGTACCAATACAAGTTATTGGTATTAAATCTCAGATCCTGGTTGTTCTTTTTTTTGTTGTTGTTTTTTGATGTTTAAGATGGGCATATACTTTAACTGCCAGCTAAAATTGAAACATATTTTAATGTGAGCAGCAGACTTTTGCTGTTTGGACATGTATCTGTCAGCTTCTGCCATCTCCTGCCTTCATCCCTACTTTTTACTTTTGTTAGCCTTGCAGAACACAACTTAGATATAAATCCTTTACTAGCTCTAGTATCAATAACAAAAGCATTGGCTACATCCTGTCAGCAAGAAATTAGGTGTTTGGGGCACTAAGTGGCTGCACAAGTATGACAGAAGGTTTTGGTCTTTTGATTATTTTGTTATTGATGGTGATGTAAGCAAGAAAGAAGAAAGGGAGAATTTCAGCAAATTCAGCAGTCTGCAGTGGCAGAAGTAGGAGAATGGGAAATCTTTATCTTTGCAAGCTGAATAATTTACTATATATTAACTTAAACAGTATGAATGCAGTGTCCTGTCATGCCATTTTTACAAAACCTTTTTTCGTCTTTTAAAGTTGGCTGTCTACTCTTTAGCAAAGCTGAAATGAGAGAACATGGCAAGATTGCAGGAGTCCAAGCTAGGAAGAAGTCTGTGTTGCTGCGGCATTCTCTGTAACCTGCGTTTTAACTCCTGCCAAGAAGTCGTGTTGTTAAAGTAATCTTAAAGGCATGCACTACTTGTGTTCTTCACATGCATTGGCATAAACTCTTTTAACTTAACAAATGAAGTTCAAACAGCATCTTTCCCAAAGAGATGACAGGATGAATGCGTAAAAGGAAGAACTCCACTGAAAAAAAATGTTCACATTTCAGAGAGATATGTCAGAGAAAGACAAGTCCATTAACTACTGGGGAGAAGGGCATGGGGAAGGACTTCTAATAATAAAGTTTAGGTTTTATATATTTTACATAAAAGTTTGCTGACTCCAGTTGCAGCCTCATTTTTGGTTTTTTTTTTTTTTTTAATCTATTCCTTCCTCATCACAGATCTTGCTGTCTCAGTCCCAGTCTACAGTATATGACCATACCTTTCTTCAGTAAGGAATTTATGAAGCGGATTGTACAGATAGTACAGGATGTACTTGTCTGATATCAAGAGTTGGACTCAGTGACCCAGGAATTGTCTTCCCAGCCCCAGTCTAATTAACATTGTTTTGAGTAGTTGCTTGTAGCTTGCAAAACAGGGGCACACACACTGTTGGATCAGTTGATGCAAGATGTAGTAAGGTAGCTGTATAATGTAACACCTGACACTTGCCCTCATTTCCAGTTCAGTGCTGGAATAACACTTGTGAATTTGATGTCCAGAGTTGCTTTTTCTGATGCCCTTGTAGGACTACAGGACTCCCCCTGCTTCAGATGTTGCAGCATGAGTTTGAATGCTCACATTTGAACTGGGCATCCTTACTCACAAATCGGAAAGAGCTCAGTGAAAGAAGACCTAAGAAGGCAGGGGAGGAAGGAAGAGCAAAAAAAGGAGTGGGCGAAGGCATGTAGAAACACGGCTAGGTATGGGCACAGAGCCCGTAAAGAAAGGGAGCAGGCGTTGCCTTGTTCAGCTGCAGCTCTGTCATGGCACCAGGTGGGATCCCAAAACCTGCAAGTGAAAAACTCTGCAAGTGGATGCACGTTTGCTGCTCAAAAGCAGTAAGAGAACTGGGACACAGTCCTTTCAGCTGCGAGCTGCGTCTTTAAGAGTCTAGGGAGATCACGGCATGAAGTTTGTCGTCTTGTGTATGAAAGGGTATTTTTGGTGCTTTTTTTGTTAAATAACAAAAGAAAAAAAATGATACCGATTGTTAATTTTATCAAGTGGTGGGGTAGCCAGGTTGAAGAAGGGGAGAAGAAGAAAAGAAATGGATGAGTCTTTCTATAGCAACTGTTTAGCGTCTGGTACTAATTCATCCACTGTTAATTTTGTTAGTGTTGCAGCTGTCAGATGTTTTGCGAGGACAGATTGTAAGCATAGCTACGGGGCCCTTCTGTTGGTTTTCCACTGTGCTGAATATCAGGACTGCAGACTTCTGACTTATCTGGAGACTTAGTGACTAATGCAACACTGATGTATTAAGAGGACATAAATTTTATTTCCTTTATTCGTTATGACTGAATAATTTTATTTGTGGAAGAAAGCTTAGATTTGTGTGGCAAGTAAATGTTGCAGCATATAAGTGATGAGTCCATAAAGTAGTTACAGAATTTAGCTGCTTCAAAGCTCCACCAAATAATTATTTATAGGGATATTATATTGCTACGCTAACATGCAGGAAAAAAATACTCGCCTAACAAAGATTTTATTGGTGGTCACAAAATATACATAGGTCTTCCCTCCCTGAGGATTATTCGTCCTTCCTTCTCAGGTGCAGAAAGCAGAACTCAGGACAGAGGTTTATGTGGGGCAGACAGAACACAGACCATAGGCAGTTTTGGAGGGAAACCTAAACGATGCTTGGAGCATTCCGCATTTATCACTTCTGAGAGGAAAAGCTAAGGGAAACGGAGGTAATGTTGTACAGGATTTAAGGGGTGAAGAAAACAGGATTTTTCTCGTTCATTAGGAGTCTTTTTGAGATGTTTCTTTTAAAATAATAACTGCTATAGAGAAAAATTTCTTTTTAGAAAAGATTTCCAACTTGCTTATTTTCCCCATTTGACTTTTACCATTTAAAGATAATAGCAGCAGAACACACGGTTGATGTTCCCTTGTCCCTGTCACGCCTCCACATGCCTGGCTGATGGTGCTGCGTCATGTTCAGGAGCTCTCTGACAGAGGAGATGGAATCTTCTCCATGCAGCAGCAGTGGAGATATTGCAGGTCTTTATTTCAGTTAACTTTTCGGAGTCCTTCATTTCAGGAACAAGTTAAGAAAGCTGGATGGATGAGGTCTATGGGTGCAAAGAAGATTAAATGCATATATAAGTAGCATGCATTGGCAGGACTCATGTGCACTTTTTCCCGAGTTTTGTGTTCACTTCTTCCACTCAGGAGGAAGACCTGTGCAGCGTTTTGGACAACACAAGAATTTGCAATGTGTGTGGTATTGGTGAGCTGCGTAAGCAATGTTTGTAGATACAATGAAGGAGGAAACCAATAATTTCATTAGGTACAGCAGAGGTGTATCCTCAGTAGCAATGTTGAGGTTAACCAGAACAGAGCATTACAAGATAAAGCCAGTTTGGAGCTTTGGGGAGAGGTAACAAAAATAGGAAGACCTCATGTCAAGAGGGACTTGAATATTGGGAGTTTAGGTAGGAGGGGATGTGAAAAGGAGGCATGGCAGCAAGAGAAGACAATAAATGATAGAAGATAAATTAGCTGTGCTTATTTAACTGCCCTCATGAGAGTTCAAGGAGCTGTCTGTGGAATGGAAAGGCAATAGCTTTAGAGCCAGGGGAAAGTGGGTTTTTTTAATATTCAATAGAGCTAACCTGTGAAACTTGCTGTCATAGAGCACCGTTGAAAACATTAGCAGGACTTACAGGAAGAAAGAAGAACTAAATGCCCATATAAAGAGAAAACTTTTTTTTTATAGGGACACAAGACCTCGTGCATAAAGGCCTTCACTTGGCTACCAGCTGGTAGTCAGGAAGAAATTTCCCCAGACGGGTATTTCCATTACTCAGTAAAAACAGCCATATTTTCCCTCTGACGGTCAAGTGGGAAATGGCTCTGCTGTGGCATGTCAGCTATTACACCCATTCAGAGCCACTTCTAACAAGTGCTCTTTGCTCATGTACCAGGGATCTGGTGCATTGCAAGAAAGTGGTGGTGCCTCATTTTCTCTTTTGGGGGAAGGTGAGGCAGAAAAAGATGAAAGAAATCAGCCAGCAGGCCCAAAGGGGAGCTAAGTCCTGCCTATCTGTGCCATTGACATAGGACCGGCGTGTCTGTTGTTATTTGAGTACATGTGGGGACGAGCCTGTGTTTGTCCGGGTTTTTTCCCACCAAGCTCCTCACGGTAGCAGAACTCTTCTGTCTGTGGGGCAGGTTTGAGATCAGATTAATCATGGGGATTAAGCATGCTGTAGGATTTTGCTCTGTTTTCTGTCATAGTGCTGCATATAATTTGGGATCACTAATGCGAACGATCACTTCAGGAAGAACAAAACTTTTCATTCTAGCTATTCTATAATAACAGAGAATGGATATTTTATATCACTGAGAAGGGTAAGCCCTGTGAGTTCTGGAAACTTCTATAAAATGGCCCTTTGCATGCTTTTTTTGAACTTTCATTGGTAACTGATCAGTCTTGAGGGATTAACATCATCTGCAGGTAAGCAGAATTTCTTCTCTCAGGCTAACATTAAGTAAACATTTTACTTTGCTTCTCTATAGGATACTGCAGTATTAAAGGAGTTCCTCTGCATTTTGCACTACTGGAAAAAATCAAATAGTATGTTGTGTTTTCAAGCACTTAATATTGTTTCTGAAGTTTTCCAAACCATTAGGATATCTTCTGCTCAAAAAGAGTAATTACTGAAAGGGTGATTTTGGAGAGGATTTTTATTAGAGACAGTAAATGAAGGATAGCTTAATTTCCCTCAAATGAATGTAAGATAGTAATCAAAAGTATTAATGCTTAGAGAAAATTTTTTTTTGTTTGTTTAAAATTGTATGTTATGTAATTATTGTTATTAAAACATCCTGGGAAGTTGATCCTCATAAAAAATATTTCTTTAACTGACAGTCAAGCAATTATAGCTGGTCTCCAGATGAGCACCAAGAAGCTAGATAAGCAGTATGCATGTAGATGTCACAGTTGTCCTTCACCACTTATGGCCATTAGCAGGAGTTCAACCTGTTCTGTCATTATCCTGCTGACACTGTACAACAGGTTGTATCGCATTGGCACTGGCTTCCATATGTCAGCACATCTGTGAGCGGTCAACTCAACCAACCATCTTCAAGTCCCCCACTTCTGCCAAGGATCTCGCTTGAAGCATATTTTCAAGGAGACGAGAGTGCACATCTTTTAGTTGTCAGATTTCTGTGTATCACCATGGATTAATTCCTTTATCTTTTTTTCCCCCCTAACGCTGGTTTATAATTGTAGGAAGTTTCCAGTAAATGCATCGTGTGGTGTGAAATTCCCTCCCTCCCCTTTTTTTATTGTTGTTTTTTTGTTTATTTTCTTTTGTGGCTTCCCCCCAACCCAAATGCACTAATGTGAAATGTTTTTTCACAGAACACCAGATATTTAGAATTACATACAACATTACATAGCATGCTATGGACATGAATGACAGGTTAACTAAGCAGGGTTACCAATGATGTCATTTGTCAGTCCCAGTAAATGACTCAAACCTTACATAGCACCTTTACAAGTCACTTTCCTCTCCACTCCACTTTTAAAGTGGTAGCTGCTACATTCCTATCCTTGTTTCCATTAAAATTCAAGCATGTAGATTTGCGTGAGGTTGGAAGAGGATTTAGTACAAGCACAGAGAAGCCTAAATAATCTTGTCCTCCTATAGATGCACTGTGTGCTAGTAAAATGAAAGACTAAGAGAAACGAGAAACTGCCATGGCCAGCAGTTATTTTAAACAAAAATATTTTTTAAGAGGAGTATTTCAAGTTTGAATTTGTTCTTTTTTTAAAAATTTGAAATTAATTTTTTAGGTTGACCTGCACATGCAAAAACCAAAAAATTGGCTTTAGAAAGAATGCTAAAAAAAAAAATCACCCCCTCTGCTGATTCCAGATTTTATATTAAGCCTCATAATTGAGGAGCATCGTTACATCATTTTTAACTAGGGATATTGTCAACTTTGCCTCAAAAAGTAGATACAAGGTATGAATATGAATGTATCCTATCTGTAAATGAGAACACGTTGTTCTGCATATGCAGGTTCAGATTTATTCTGCTTAATTTTAGGCGCTGACCTGAGATGCCTTGTCACCTTAGATCCTTCTCCAGTTACATCCCAAAGAGCCTCCAGCGAGTGGTTCAAAACTGAGACCCTTCTATCGCTAGCCTACCTGTAGCCCAGGGCTGCTGTGCCCTAACTTGGCATCTCGACACTTTGCCCAGCTTTCAGTTTTGCTGTTGTGGGCACGTCGCACGTCTGATGCATTTTCTGATTGCCTTTAATTTCTCCTGTCCATGAGCACAAATTTCGGAAGCAAACCTGCATGGCTTTAGTGTATGAGTGGGAAAGAAACCTCACCTTCAGGAACCCTAGAACAGCTGAAGAGCATGGCTGGCCAAGTAAGATCATCGTGCCTTGAGAAAATACTGATTCGCATTTACAGCTCGATGCACTGGTTAGCTAGAGCACGCAATCTGAGGCTGAAAATGAAAACTGTCTCAACATGAGCTCCATAAAATTGAGTAACCAAGTAAGTGGCTGGTTTTTCTGGCTGCTCTGCCAGCTTGGTAAAATTCCTGTTTGAGCCCTGCTCAGCCAGTCACCTCCTGTGCTAGATTTTGGAAGGGGTGCACGTGGTTACGCCTGCTCCTGCTCTTCCCGTGGTGCAGCGAGAGCCGCAGCTGCCATTTGGTGGCATTACTGCAAATGCAAAAAACCCCACCCTTTCAAATCCCGTTTTAGATTAATTGGTCCAAGACTTTGATTGAAGATCTAAAGGGTGACTTGTCTGGAAAAACAGGCATGGCTTGCTCAGTTAATGTGAATAGAAGTATGTTAGCAGCGAATGTTTGCTGAGTCCCATTTGGCGTTGCAAGAAGCTGGAGATCTAAATTGTTTATGAGAAACCTTCTAGCTATGGTTATCTTAGTAACGGTAACACCTTAAGGATGTCTCCACATATTCACAAATGTATTTTGTAATTTCTGTGTAATCTGTGCCTGCAAAATACGGTATTTATAGAGTATGTTGAGATGCTGTGAGTAGGGGATCCACACTTTTTGAATAGCAGTGACTGAGACTACTGAACGCCTGGCTTAGGAACAGATGCAACGTTACCCCCTGCAGTTGACTAAAACATCTCTGGCGTAAATGGTAGTGTAGCCTGAAACAGAGGTGGTTTTTCTTTTGGTTTACGAGGCTCATGCGGATGCTGCTGGTGGTCTTGTCACGAGAATTACCTTTCTCGTGGAGCCTTCTGGTTTTTGTTTGTCCCGCATAGCAAAGTGTTAACAGCACAAACTCAGCCAGCGCCAATGTCCCTTCTGTGTCCCTGGGCTGACTCGCAAGCTGGCTTGTCTCTGCTGGTGCTGTGGCCAGACACCGCGGAGGAGGATGAGGACAGCTTGAAGGATGATGTAGCCTGGGAGGACAAGGGCGACACCAGATGTGTAATTTGCAAGGCATGCAGACCCTTTCCTTCAAGACTTTTAGTTTCCAGAGATGAAAAGTTTGGAAATACACAGATTTTTTTTTTTTTTTTTTTTTTTTTTTTTTTTTTTTTTTAAGAAGCTGTTGCAGTCTTTGGTGACTTAGCTCTCTGTTTAACCTGAGTAGCCAGTATATATTATTCCAGAAGGTGGGCTTGACAGTCATTTGGTATTGCACATCCAAAAGGTAGTGACGTTATTATTTATGCAGAAGCAGTATCTTTTTAAGTTGCTGCTCTAACACTTTTTGGCTCGCGAGGATCTCAAAAGCCAAAATACACCCCCCCCCCATTCAACTTTGTTATACAAAGGAGGGCTGTGGCACATGGTTCTGCAGGAAGATCTGATCACTCACCTCACAAACAGAATTGCAGCTGGAGAGCTGCAGGCTCCTGGCTTTCTCCTGCAGGCCACTTTGGGCACTCTGCCTGTGATGCTGCTCGCCGCCATTTCGGGGATGGCCAGGGAAATCCCTGTGGAGGGCTGCTGTGCAGGAACTGGTCCTGGTGGGCTTGGGGCTGCCGTATCTGCCACCTGTGCTTACAGATGTGGTGTGGAAGCGAGGCTTTAAAAGATTTTACCAAGGGTTATAAAGTTCTGATAAGATGGACCATGCTACTCCCTGTCTTCCAAGCTTGGATAGCATGAAAAAAGAGCACGGTATCAGGATTTTCTTTTTAATGCTGGCTATCCAGATTAGTAAAGTAAACTAATGGTGATGGGAAACGTAGTGATGTTAAATCACAGTAACAGTGTGGATACTTGATGTTCTTCCATGGGTTGTCCAGATAACTTGTTTTGGTGCACCCAGAAATCGCAAAAAAGTGAGAATTAGTAATGTTTTTGTATTCAATATGCAGTGGGAGCAAAATGCTTGATATGTTTGGCTGTTCCGATGGGTGAATCAGGAAGGTTCCTTTCAGTTAGTGCAAAAACTTGTGAAATTTCAACCTCTGTCATCTCAGATTTTTATTTCTCTTAAAACCAGTTGGGTATACAATGCCCATAAGCAGCTCTGGGAGAAAAAAAATCAGACAATGTGTAGCCACCTTTGCAAACCTGATAGTTTTTGGAATTTGGATTCAAATAAATTGTCTCAGTTGGAACAACTCTGAAGAGATTGTCTCATTGGTTTCAGGCTCTTTCCATTTTAGGTATGAAGCTGTGCTTCGCTTGCTTCTGGTAATGCTACATGTTTTACTGTGAATTGCAGATGTGAAATATTGCAGCTTGTTAGGCTGTAGGACAGAAGTTTGGATGTGCTATGGTGTGAGCTGATAATTCATGATGCTAAAGGTCCTTTGAAAGCTTCTGTGAAGCAAGTGCAAGAATAACTCTTACCTGATAACGTAAGAGCAATTAACTCTTCCTATCAAGAAAACCTGTCCCAAACCCTGGCTTTTCTCATTAGCAATGCTCTTAGAATGGAAATCCTATGTGTACAGCATTTATCTCCAATATCTGTAATATTCATTGAGCAAATTTAGCATTAATAAAAACTGATTACAGTGTAAATTATATGTATCAGAATATCATATTATTACAGTTGTCTCTTACATTTCTTTAATAGCATTTGAAATGCATATGCTATGTGGTGTTGCTTATTTTTAGCGTGTTTACCATCTTCCTCATTGACTGTTCACTCAGCTCAGTAAACTGCGGATTACTGGACTGATTGGCTGTAGAGCCATTTGAAAGAGATGGTTTTAGCTCTGCTTCTGTTTAAGAAGTTAAGAAATTCTCATTTAGATTCTGACCCGCAGTTCTTGTTTGTTTGATGTGCAGCCTTGGGACTTGCCTTCCATTCCAAGATCATCTTTTTTCAGTTCAGATCATAGTGCTGTTTCTGGTTTCCTATCTATGGACTGGTTTTATGCGCATTTGAGATTTCTTCTTGGTAGAGAGAAGGGTGAGATAGCAGGGGGGAGGTTAAGCACTTCGAAAATCTTTTTTCTCTCTCCTCTGTGACATTGGGACATACAGAACTACTGGTGTAGTCTGTCAGCAAAGCGCTGCTAGCATGGGTGAAACTACTGGCAAAGCTGTGTTTTAGTCAAGCCATCCCCTGTAGGGTCAAAATGCTGCCTAGGTCAAAGTGCAACAACATCTTGTTGGTGTAATTGTGACCACACCAGGAGCTTCCTAAAGCCCCATTAAGTCCAGCAGGGATTGCGCCTAACTACCCCAGGCATCCAACAAGAGTCTGATTTAGATGCTGTCTCATTAAGAACCTCTCAAGGTACATTTAAATTCCTTACTGCTTCTTTCGTAGGGCTCCTCGATTTAAGGGGTTCCAGCAGCAGGACAGCCAGGAGCTCCTGCACTATCTGTTGGATGCGATGAGGATTGAAGAAACAAAGGTAACACCTTTGCCTGTGTTTTTGAAGAACTTACTTGACTGTATGGTAAACTGCTAGTCATTGTTTCAACGTTCTTTCCGTTCCCAGTGTTTTAAAGATGCACTTAATGGAGTAGGAGTGGCTATTTTTGTTACCTTGAGAAAAATGATGACTTATTTGAAGGAGTATTTAATTATGCTCATGTTGATACTTTAGGAATCTGAATTGTTTGCCTTCATTAAAACAAACAAAAGGACAGAAAAAGGAATTCTGAGGAGACAAGAAAGTAGAAGTAGAACCTCTGATTTAGCTGGCAAAGTGCATCTTGTATCTTTCAAGAGTGTGAAGAACTACTTGTTTTATAAATAAGGTGCTGCTTTTCATTATTTAAAAATCTATGTCTAAGTATGCAAAATATCTAACCAGTTATATTAGGGATGTCCCTGGGTGTTTTTTCTCATGTTTCTTTTCCTTTGTTATTTCTGCCTCCTGCGTTGTTAAACACAAGAAGGTGTGTTTGCTCACTCGAACTATTTTGACCATATCTGATTTCATCTGCCTGACTTAGTCTTGGAACCTTCTTTTCAGATGATACTTTGGTAAATAGCCTTTTCTAAGTCTCGTCAAAAGGAGGCAGAGGCCCTTAAGTCTCGTACTTCCTCTTCCCCCTCATTTAGTAATGAATGTCACAATCCTGAGCTGAATTATCTTGGAGATGAGATATAAAGCTGTATCTGCACCCAGTTCCCGGCACTGGAGTAGTGCTGAATGAATCCCCATCCTACCAGAGTATTAATATATATTGGTCTGGTCAGCAGTACACTTGATCATAACCAGAACTGAACTACAGGGAGAAAACAGCTAAACCTTGACATTGTCACGCTTACAAAACTAGGTGTTGAATTAGGGGCACGCCAACAGAAGCCTCTGACTGCAGTTAAAAGCCAGTTGTCATGTTTCTGCAGTAGAGGGAAACTTTATTGTGTTGCTTGTTGATTTGCATGTAATAAAAGGTGGAAACTGTATTTGCTTCACAAACGAGGATTCACCGAAAGCAGAATTACTACAGCTAAGCTTCTCCAGTGAGTGACTGCGCTGTCCCCTCAAGCCAGTCTCCTGTTTCACCAGCGAATGTGCTATCGTTACGATAACCCGCGTTTGTATTTGTCTTTTAAATCATTTTGTTAGCGGTGACAGCTACAGTAGCTACCACAAAAGAGTAATGGAAGATGGTGAGAATTTTCAGTGACCTTTCGGGCAGCAGGGTATTTTTGCTGCCCCGTCACCCGGCAGGGAGAGGATGGTCCTGCCCTGCCCTGCTGCCCTAATGGTGCATTACTGCAAACGCCACTTTTATCGCCTTGGGCTGCTCCGCCAGTAAAAGCTCTCGGTGACAGCTACAGTAGCTACCACAAAAGAGTAATGGAAGATGGTGAGAATTTTCAGTGACCTTTCGGGCAGCAGGGTATTTTTGCTGCCCCGTCACCCGGCAGGGAGAGGATGGTCCTGCCCTGCCCTGCTGCCCTAATGGTGCATTACTGCAAACGCCACTTTTATCGCCTTGGGCTGCTCCGCCAGTAAAAGCTCTCAGTCTTTTTTTTTTTTCTTTTTTTTTTTTTTTTTTTAATTTTCCCCACTTTCAGGTTCGGGGGTGGG
>NW_009258727.1:4607197-4628573 GCF_000687185.1 Egretta garzetta | reverse complement strand
AGACCCCCCTGGCGGGGGTCCCAGCCAGTAACCTTTCTCTTTCACGCCACTTTTAAACTTAACCCTTGGAAGAGGGAACAGCCCTGCTGAAAGGGCAGCCGGCCACTTTGCCGTCCGCCTGCAAGAGATCTGAACACGGCCATCCCGGCTTCCCTATCCCTACTGGGATTCATTTTTTTTTAAACCCTAAGAGTTTTGATGAGAAATACATATGATATATACCGTGGCACTAGTTACAGGTACTAAAAAACCCCTGCATTCCACTTTTGCCTGTTCTCTGTGGTTTTGTACCTCGTAATAAGGCTTTCCAGTACCAGTGTTGGACTTTTTCCTATCCGTGTGAAAAAAAGGTAGAAAGCGTGCATGTACACCAGTGGACTTTTTAAAGATAAAAGCTTGTCGATACGACAATGAAGATGACATAGCGTCTGCCGTTTCCAGCGACGTGGGCCGGAGATGGTTTCACACCGGGGCCTGAAGTGGCTGAACCCTGCTGCTAATTGATTAAGTCGGCAGCACCCTGCCCATTCAAAGACTGTGTCTTTCTTTGACCTAAATAAATGGTTCAACGCGCTAATCCCAACAAAAGGGTTGCTTATGGCCCTAAACCCATTTATGGTGCTCAACTTCATGAATTACCTATTGATTAGTCCTTTTAGTATATTGTTGGCTTTAAGATGAACAAAGCTGAGCTCGGGGCAGCGGGAGTTAATTCACAAGCCAGGTCACATATTCATCAGGTAGGGGTATGACTTGGTCTGATGGGTGCCTGAACTGGAAACTGAACCTCCAACGCTGCCTCTTGTCGTAACTGTTTGGTAATACAGGGCTTGCAAGTGTTATTTGCTGCCCGCAAACAAGAGTTATTTATTATTCTTTTCCTGTTAGGACATAGGGTTTGAGTAACTTACAGAAGGTTTGGTGTTGCTATTTGTCTCTAGAATGGTCCTTTGCTCTAAGCGTGACTTCAGTGACACGTGATTGTAAACGTCATTTGCACACCGACGTGAGAGGCTCGTACGTGTGACTGTAGAGTGTGTGGATTCGGGAGCTGGTACGTTTGCCAGGAAAAAGGGAACCACAGGTCATGCCTGCTGCAGTGTTCTCTGGCCACCGACCTGACGCAGCCTCCAGCTTTCCTCTCGGAAGCATGCTGGAGGTTGGGCTGAGACACCTTCTGTACTGGCCTGTGCAGGTCTGCTGCCGGGGTACGCCCCTCGGGGTGTGCCACCATCGCTTTATCCCTGGGCAGCTGAGAAATAGGGGGGGAAGCACCCCCTGTTTTGAGATGCAACTACAGCTCACCTTTATGGGTTTGCTTCTTTCTCATTCTTCTTTCAGAAATGTAATTCTTAGGATAGTTTGAGCAGGTGTTGGTGATGGCTATATGGATTCATAAAAAGTTTTGTATCTCTCCTAAGGTTTTGAAATGTGCAGTGTTAGAAAGTAAACAGAATTCATACAGAAACTGCCCAACAGGGTCATCGAAGTCTGGCTATCGAAAGACTCGTAGCTGCCTTCAAGTATTTTGTATCCTAGTCAATCAGTAATAGTCCATTTTCCTTCAGCATTTCCTCCTCCCCAACAGTGGAAGAAATGGAAAGTGTTTGTTCACTTACAGTTACCTCATAACCTCTTGAGTGCTCTACAACAGCTCCCTTTTTAAGGGGAGGAAGTTTTTGGATGGTTGCCTACTAAAGTTAAGCTCATGTAGCTTTGACACTGTTAGTGAATAACAATGGTAGTTTTAAAAGACTAAATTAAATGCTTATGTTATAGAAATAAGAGTAGATTAAAATCTAATCATATGTTAATATTTTTTAGAATGTTTGCACTTAAAAGACCTGATAAATGTTTTGTTTGTTTGTTTTAATTATAGCGTATACAAACCGGTATCTTAAAAGCATTTAATAATCCAACTACTAAGACAGCAGATGAAGAAACTAGAAGAAAAGTCAAAGGTAGGCAACTCTTTATTGAATACTTGTGAAAATGCAGGTTTTTAAATACCATTTTCTTCAAAACTGGCTATTGCAAACAGCAGTCCTGGCGTACTGTAGTTACAAGACTTTTATTATGTATTATTCTAGTGCCACCTAGTGCGTATGTAAAGGATAGAGAGCTTGGTGTGTGCTGACTTGCATCTCTGTATCTGGGATAAAGTCTTCCCTTGTATTAATACTGCCTCTTGTAGCGAGAGGGAGAATTTGATTTTGTTTTCTAGAACAGCTTGCTGTATCTGCAGGTTTGTTTTATAGCCACAGTTACTGTATCACTCGGGGAGGCCACTTCCCATAAATAAAACTGACTTCTGTCAGCTGATTGAGACTGTGGGCACTTTAAATATGATCACAAAGCCAAGATAGGAAGGTCTTTCAAAAGAAGGCATGTTTTTTCAAAATAAGAGTTTTAAAATTAATTTGTGTGTATGCAAAAGTTCTAATTTGGGGGATTTTGTTTTTATTAAATTCTTAATAACGATTAAGCTGTTTTGAAAGTCACCCCTCCCAAATCTGTCACAGTTAAGGCATAGAGATGTATTAGAACAGGTTTTTGTCTCATTTTTTAGAGTTTTACAGTTTCAAAAAACATTTAGAAAGGATAACAACCTGTCTGCTACCCTAGTGTTTATATCAAGGCAATACAATATTATGTATTTAAAAGAAAACTGAGATTTTATTTAAAAGGCTGCTTCTTGAGAGATACAGGATTATTATTCTGTTACAGTAGGTGGGGAAGGATAACGGGGAATCGTATCACTGAAATATTTTAAAATGTTGAGATAATACAGTATATGATGTATTAGTTGTATTGTGTTCAAAATGTTTTCAGTATGTTTAAAATTGTGCTTTCGCAATAAATCTTGGAAAGAATTTTGTTGTACTTATAGTGTGGCATTGGATCTGTTATTTTTCACATTTAAAAAAGGCAATGTTTTTTCAGCGTATGGAAGAGAGGGTGTGAAGATGAACTTCATAGATAGGATCTTTGTTGGTGAATTGACTAGCACTGTCATGTGTGAGGAATGTGAAAATGTAGGTATTCTGGAATTTGGTTTGATGTGGAATAGATCACATACTGGTTTGATTACGTTGTCTTGAAAGTATAAAATTGTATTGCCAATTTTATACTTGTTTGTTTGTTTGTAAAACCAAGACTTTATTGAAAGTTTCTCATTTAAAATGATTTATTCCTTCTTTGAAGCATTATCCTCCCAAATCGGCGAAGAGGGGTCCTTTGACTTCAAAAAGGATTCAAGTACTGGGCTTGATTTTAAATTTAACTTCAGGCTGGAGGTTCCAAATTCTACAAACATCTGTGTTACACCCCAATTTTACTTGATATTTTTAAAACACCTACTTGTTTTAAAACGTCAGTCCTCCTGCCTACTCTGCTGGGATATACCTGAAAATTGGGTATTACTCCCTTTGAATTAGTATGAGTGGGGAAATGCTAAAATTACTTTTTTTGTTTCTTGAAATATTTTTTATAATTAACATAATAACTGTAATGAATGGCATAATCCTTTCATAATTAATATTACTGACATTTCATCATAAATGCTTTCCATGATCCTTATAGTTTTCTTTAACTTTGGAAGAGAAAAAATCGTATTTGCATGACTTTTCTAATTGAATGTTACATTTGTGTTTGGTTTAAAACATTATATTTCATATTATAGAGATTAAGTAAATCAGTCTGAATAATTAAGCACAGTCCTGCAGTGCCAGGTAAACTTCCCTGTGTGTGATGTGCAGATTACACTTCAGTGTGCCACTGGTATCAATGAAGAACTTCAACTATATACAAAAGAGAGGTTGTATGTGCTTTGTGTGTCTCACTTACTGCTGCTGGATTCTTATATTCTGCCTGCACAGGACTCGGGACTTTGCTAGCTGTAGCCCTCTGAGGAAGAGCTTAGCGTTCGCTTTCCTTTGCCTGCATTGGCAAAGGTATTTTTGACTAACGTTTGTTCATGCAAGCTTACTCTTTAGAGGAACCTCTGCTTGAACATCGCTCATCAGGCAGCCTGTCCTCATAGTTACAATAGGTTTGATCTCATTTATTGCTGTACGGGAACCTAAACCGTGCTGAGTCCCTTGCACAACAGGTAAAGAATAAGCCTGCAGTCCATATCAAATGTTGCAGGTGGAAGATGGGGTCGCAAATGCAAGAGAAGGGCAACGATGACAGTAATTGAGGGCATGACTCTGGTCAGTAACTGCCACGTACGACATGATTTTTCTGGGGTTTTTAAGACCTTGTTTTTCAGAGTCTTTCCAGAGGAAAGATAGGTCCGTTTTGGAAGGAATTTGAGAACGGCAAGGGAGAGAGCTTAAGGAACAGTCTTGGAAGGGATGTTCTAGTCATAAAGGCAGATGGGAACTGCTGAGAGAGAATGTCTTTAGGTATGATTTGCCATAGATATCCAGTTTCAGCATAGATTGTATATGGTTTATAGAGGGCAAAATAGAACTCCAATAAAGAAAAGAAGGTTCGTTGGTTTGCAATCCCTTTTTCCCCAGTAATTGGATTTATTTTAACAATTACTAGTGTATGTTATGGTGTGAAAATTTCTAATGAAGCTTTTGGCTGTAACCAAGTAAGCTTGACTTGATCTTTTCTGAGAGCATCAGGTTAGAACCTGTCATCTAACTGTTATTAACCAGTCCTTGCTGCTTAACAGTGTACAAGGTCAAACGCCTGCGCAAAAGCATCCAGGATCAGGAAACTAAAAGTTAGTTTTCTGCAGAATTGTACCATCTAGAAGGCCCACATGACTTGAAAATCTGTCTGGAGCTCAGAGAAACTGAGCACTGCACTGCTTCTAGGTCCAGTTCATGCCCAGGTGAATGGCCTGGCCCTTTACATCTGTATGCTGAAATTTTGTGCAGTGTTAGAAAGAAAATCTGAGCTAACTCAAAATAAAATAAAAATAGGAAAAATGTTTTTGGGAAGTTCTTCATTGTAGCTTGATACATCCTTTAACTAATTAGCTTTTTGTATAGTTTCTGACAATATGATTTAAAACGGGAGCTGTGTGCTATACCCATATAGTTCTTTGCATTTAATATGCATTTTCTCTTTTCCTTCAAGATTTCAACAGTAAAAGAACCTTTCATTGATCTTTCACTTCCTATAATAGAGGAGAGGGTAAGAAACAGAATATGTAATAACTACTCATTGCTTCTGGTGGATTGTTTTTGCATACCTTTATGAAGATGGTTATGTATATACACAGTTTTGATTTCAAGCCTAAAAATGTATGCTTGTCCATAAATACTGATGTACTGTCATCATTATATGATTTTATGTGTATATACACATATACGTACGTATATATAGACACACAATGTCATAAGTACTTATATTTTTAAATTAGTCCAAACTTTGAACAGATGACCATTGTAATTTCCAGTATACGTAGGTCTGAGATGAATTTAATTTAGTAGTATTTTTAGTATATACTTCCACGAATAGGATGATTGTAGACTTTTTTTGAAGGTCCAGAAACTTTGCTTCTAGCGTCTAGAGAACTGAGTCCCTCTGGACTGAAGGGTACCTACGGGACGAGGCAGTGTAAAAATGGATAGGCTTTGAATGTATTTATTCTGGTGTTTTCAGCATAAATAGTTCATGGAATGCCTCCATTAGCTGTTAGAGGAACTGTGTTCCTTTGAAGGTGTATACCCTGGTTTTGCGGAACTTGGGGTTTTCATTTGAGAATAGGTGGGATGCATTGGGAGTGGTTCCTCCCCCCTCCTGCATATATTCATGTATATTTAAGGGAGAGTATTTAATGTAATATTTAATCCTGTATAAAGTGTACTCGTCTCCAAACACCGCTTTTGTTCATAACCAGTTCTTCATTTTTGTTGCTGCACAGAGTGCAGATGTCTGTGGGAATTAAAGCTTTAAGAACATTTGGAGTATCTGGGCCTGTGTGCTCCCTGGCTCACATGTGTAACACGGGAACTTTATGGGTTCTGTCTGAGAGAGAGGTGTGGTGGCTTTTAGCAATCGCTGCGCTTACTTGAGGACGTGCATTACTTTACGGTCGTCTCTCTCCTTTGTAGTCTAGATATGCTGCTGCCATTAGTGTCATGGGGGATGTCATCACGTCATAAGGTGGTAGGCGGAACCAGGGACTGACTTATGGGGAGCTATGTCCCCTTTGATAAATTCACAGCTCATACACCTATGCACGTGCTTATATGATGCCAGAATAGACTATTTGTTATGTATTCTGTACAGGAATTTTGTATCATTCCTGTTCCCTGTGGCTCTCAGTTGATCTTTCAAAGATGTTGACAGTGAGTTTATGATAAATAAAATCAGAAAGTAGTCTTATACCACAATTCAGGGGCCAGTTAATTGGATTTATGTAGGTTACTGTTTTCTAAAGTAAAGGAAGAAAAACCACCTGCAGTCATCTTTCCTGTAGGTTGCAAAGGAATACAGAATCGGGATATTTCCTTTCCTAATTTCCTGTCTAATTTCTTAGGTTGCAAAACCGGTGCCTTTGGGAAGAACAGGTAAAGGTAAAAGTGTACAAGAGGCAGATCTTGGTCAGTATAACTGTTCTTCTATTGCTACACTGAATAATCAACCCAAAATTGTCAAGAAACACGCTTTAACAAAAGATAAGGTAAGAACTGAAGTACTCGCTCTAACCAGTCATCCTGAGTTTATTCTGAGGTTTCCAGGGTTACCGGGGTGGGAATTTTCACACCTATCTTTGCTGTATACATATAGCTGAGATAGATTTGTTCTGAATAGTTAGGTCGTTATTAGAAGTGTGAGAGATGAGAGTCATTAGAAACCATTTGGTTTTCAGTTACAGAGTTTCATTTGTAAGGGAAACAAAAGTAATCTGCAAGTTAGTTTCAACACACGTTGCTTTTGGTTTTGTTGACCGCTTTTCTTTTGGTGTCCTTGCTTGCTTGCAGTCACAAGAACTGTAATGCTGGCTAAGAGAGCAGCCAAGTCTGCGTTAGTGCCATCTGAGGGATTAGCTGGCAGTGGGTACAACAAAAATAGTACAGCCAGCAGAGACTCATGGAGACGGAGAGCATGGTTTCCATGATCCGCTTGGCCTTCAGCAGCCCGAGGGCGGGGGAGCTCGGTTCAGCCCGTCTCCAGTGCAGCCTCCTAGGACGGTTCTTTCTGACGGTAGCAAAAGGGTTCTGCAAATATGTCAGCCTAACAGAATTGATTACTTGTATGTAGTAGTGTTTACAGATTAAAAGAAATCTGTAATAATTACTGTGCATGTATATTATTGTTAATGAAATGTGGCAAAGGCTCTCATTGTCATGATTGTCACATACTGTCAGTATTCTTTTTTTTAATAAGCCTTATTATCCATATAGGGTTATGTGGTGTTCATACTCATAAAATATTACTGAAATGTTTTCAAAATTAAGAAAATAAAATACAGTATGGATTCAATAAACTAGACTAGAGAGACTAATACAAAGGAAGCAATAACTCTGCTTTTGATAAGGATGGATGAAGTGACCCATGAAGTACATCTGTCTAACTGGTGAGGCTTTGTGATTCTCCGCTCCCCCTCCACCTTTTCGGACATGTATTTGTCATTATTTTAGACTCTTTTTGAATGATTTTCAGGGTACTATATCTGTTCTGCAGTAAAACGTCTAATGCAAAACAAACAATTGTTGGATTCAATCAGTGGTTGTTGATGTTCTGTGACTTCAGTTCATCAGTTTGTTAAGACTGCTTGTGAAAACGGCGGGTGTCCCGTGGATGGTTCTGTAGGCAACAGAATACCCGAACCCTGGTTGTTAGGCTTTTCTCCTGAAATGGGGAGTTTCACAATTTTAAGAATTTTTTGGCTGCTTTTTGCATAATACCCCCGAACACTAGCAGTAATTTCAGACAAGTTCCTCTCTCACTTCTCTATAAAGCAGGCAAGATTAACTGAGACAAGAAGTGGTCCTAATGGAAAACAGTTTTGGGGGGTTCAAATTATCTTTATTGTGATTTTATTCCTTTTTTTGCTGAACTATTCACTTGCCTTTAAGTTTAATGACTGGAGTGATGAAGTCGTACATTTCGTGTAGGTTTAAACTCGGTGTAAGAAAATCTTCAGGAATACCTTTTGTCTTTCACATGGACTTCTTTTGGACTTAAGTTCTTGCTTAAAGTTTAAAACTGAGTATGTCCTTGAGAATTCTTCATTAATTGAGTCGATGGTATCTATTTAAGGGATAGATTGAGCAAAGTTCAGTGCCTGCAACTTAGGCAGGTACCTATAGCGCCTAACATTTTGGTACCCATGACCCTGGAGTGGGATCCAAAAACAAAACCAGTCCAAACCCCATCTCTACCAAATAAGCTACCTAAAGATAGGCAGTAGGAAATACTAACCAGAAAGCCATGTCTAAAATTACACCTTCGCTGCAGCTTAGGCACATGACCAGGTGTGCAGAAAGGTATTTCCCGCCACCTAGGCTCCCTGTTGTGGAAGCCACGTGTGAAAGTTTCTGTAGTTTGTTCTGTGAAGGCACGGATGTGAGCTTAACTCGCGCTGTGTGTCACACCATGTGAAGGCATGGATGTGAGCTTAACTCGTGCTGTGTGTCACTTGCTGGTGTGTTTGAAAGGTTTTTCTTATTAACGCCAAGAAGTGGAAGGTGCAAGTGCAGAGCTCCTGACACTCAGGGGGAATTTCGAGCCTTATTTTAGGAATGTGCCTAGCCTATAGGTTATGAGGTCATGACAATTTTAGATTCTTTTACCTCATGTCTGAGTGAGACCTACTGGAAGGGTCTGTGCCCTGCTGGGGACTATAAATACTCTCCTGAAACAGGTCCTAACACACTAAATACATGTGAAGAACAAATATAACAGAATAACCATATAAAAAACTGATAGGAGAAGAGAGTGAGACAGAAGTAGCAAAATGACATGTGGTAGAAACAAAGGAAAGAATGGAAATAAAGAGTTGAGACTTATTGTTACAGGAGAAAAGGCCTAAAACTGTTGAGGTTAGTGGAAGGATTCCCACTGGCATCACTGGAATTTTGATCCAGCTCAGATAAAGGAAAAAGCAAAAGGGAAGGAAATTTGCTCATTTCTTTTGGAAAGAAGCTAAACAAAAGAAATAAAAGAAACATGAACACTTACAAAGCACTTAAATTTATGGCATCTTTAAGGTTGTTTTTTTTTTTAATCTATCCTAGTTTTCTGTGGCAGCAAAGTTTTTTTTTTTTTCTTCCTGAAATCTTGATAAAATAAAAAAAACCCAACTTCAGATAATATACAAATTGGCAAACATACAATTGGGGATGCTTTATTTAATTCTAAGACAAATGCCTACAAGGTGAGTTGAATTTTCTTCTGGAGCTGCTCATCAGCTAAGGCCTCTGATGGGAGGCTAGGGGACTAGCTTAAATTTGAGAACCTTGTAGAAGCTTAAGTTAGATTAAATGGATACCACTTCAAATGTGCCATCCACAGCTGTCACAAAGTGAATGTTAATTAGTTGTGGGAAGTATTGATCTCACAGTAAGTATAATGCTCTTAGCTGACCAGGGTGTAGGTTTCTAATCCTAAATTGGTTTAAAAAGGTCTTAAGGAGGATCAACTAGCTTAAACACGTGAGAGATGGAGAATATAAAATAATGGGTTTAACTTGCTTTGAATTTGTCATGTTTCAAAAGTGATGTTAGATCACAGATCTGTTCTCTTTTTCTCCCTTATATTACTGAAATAATAATGCCATAATTTACAGAATCAATTGAACCAGGAGAGACGGCTTGCCAGAAAAGCTTCCTCTAATGAAGAAGAAAAAAGCCCTGTTATCATGCAGGAAAAAACCAAAAAGCCTGAGCTGGAAGGTAGCTCTGGCATCCTGTACTCCAAAGACACAACTGCTGACTCTGCTGTAAATGGAAGTCAGACGGATGGCAGTGAGAAGGAAGCCAGCCGCTCTGAAAGCAGCTTTGATGCAGACAGCGAAGCCTCAGAAAGCGAAAGTGCTTCTAAGCAAACAGCATTCAGCCCATCCAGCAACGTGTCTGGTTTGCACGTCAACCACATAAATGTTAAAATGCCGCACAACAAACCAAATGACAGTAATGATGAGATGATTTCCAGTGCCATATCCAAACTCAGCCTCTGTGGCACTATAAATGAAGATAAGAGATCGAGCCGTGGGGATCCAGCATTAGGTTTATCGAATAATTCCATGTTCTCCCTAGACAAATCCCCGCTATCCCAAAACCCTCAAAATGCTTTCCAGACGCTTTCCCAAAGCTACATAACTAGCTCAAAAGAATGTTCTGTTCAGTCCTGCCTTTACCAGTTCACCTCTGTAGAGCTCCTAATGGGGAACAACAAGCTTTTGTGTGAGAGCTGCACAGACAGGAAACAGAAATACCAGAAGAAAACCAACTCTACAGGTAAAGTGCTCGTATCTGCCTGGACATTACAAAATTGCCTCCCAAAACCTGTGCTGCTGTTTCATCGCTCCAGCATCGGCCTCCCCCTTGTGGCTAAATAGAAAATGTCTCCTCAAGCAGAATTTGCTCAAAACTGAAAACTTCCACCCTGCGATGGCAACAACACTAAATTTTATATTAGAACATAATCGTAGCTGTAACTTAGAATCCGTTTTGCATCTTTTCTTTATCTTATCCCAGAAAAGTAATTTAAAGATGACCATAAACTGAATAGGCTCATTGTTCGATATTAATCTTTGCTGCTGTTTCTGTTCTTCACAGTCCTAGAAGGTCTGAAATAAATGCTGTAATACTCAGCTCTAGCAGCTTATATACTCAGGGAAGTAATGTAATTAAGTATGTAAGAGGGGCAAAAAAAGACAATTGGAATGAAGAGGGAAAAAAACCAACCTTAGAGATTTGTAAGAATGGAAATGAGAGAGAACTACCTTCTTGTGACAGTGTTTTCCTCGATGTTTGTATAGGCCAAGCAGACCATTAGGGTTTATGGAGTAAGAAGAATAATTTAAATACAAAGGACTAGAGGATTTTTTTTATGTACTCTAAATCAGAAGGATAGCAAAATTAAGCTCTTCTGATTATTTGTCAATAAAATATAAGGGGAGGTCTTGCAGTAACAAAAAATTGCCCGTTTGCTGTGCATGTATAGATATCTGGAGAGACACAAGTTAAGCATGAGTAAATTCAGAAAAATTAATCTAAAAGTAGTATTTTGTAATAATTCATTTATCATTATAAGTGCTATGTAAATAATACTTTGGTGCTATGGGCACAGTAAAAAATGGAAAAGGAAAATCAGTTCACAACTAACCATTATTAGTTTTTTTCCTTCTAAAACAAAAGATTTAAGAAGTCACCTACTTTTACATGAGATGCTCCATTCTACCTCAAATGAAATACTTTCCTTTGGAAAGTAAAACCAGTAAATTAATAATTTTTTCAGTGAAAAAAAAAATGCTGGTGGCATATTCCCTTTTACTGTAGAGCTAACTGGTGAGCCACCTTTGGTAAGAGCCCCCGGGTTCAATTCCCTCTACACCATAGGGGATTAGAGTCCACATACATACCCCCCAATCCTGTGTCCTCAAGCCAGCAGGTTATGAGGCATCCTGAAGCAGACACCCCTCCTCTGACTTTTCTCTTAAATAAGCACAAAGTATGTAGTCATTCAGAAAGAACTGAAAAATGGAAAATTAATCTCTATCTTAGTGGCTAGGACATTAGCACAGGTAAGAGACCTGTGCCTTACATTTCTTGTTCCCATGATCATCCATTTATTTCAGGTGAAATGGTTTTGACTGGAAAGTTGGGTGCTATAGTAACAGACAGTGTGCAGGCTGACTTAGACAGTGTACATGCTTCCAGCTTCTGATCTGATTTGCACAGGACAGGCTAAAATAATGCTCAGATTTGGCAGATTACGTTTATTAAAAACTAGAAAAATGAGAAAGTATTTTTCTACTACCCCACAAAATTTCCCATGCATTTTACATAACATGTACAAAATCATTGCAACGTAGATCTATTCTGTCAGATATTTAAAAAATACTTAAATTCCGTGTGACTGCCTTCACTTTGCAAATTATTTTGATATTCATAAATACAGAAAAGAAAATGGAAGGTGTCTACACAAACGCTCGGAAACAGCTGCTGATTTCTTCAGTTCCTGCTATTCTTATTCTCCACCTGAAAAGATTCCACCAGGTAAAAGGCCAAAACCTTCTTGTGTATTTCTCTGCCCCACTGGTGGACAAGCAGTTATTCTTTAAGTGTCATTGTGCATATCGATATTTGCTTTTCATATGGAGAACTAGTAGAACCACTATTTGAAACATGCTTATGTTTTTTTGACTGTCCAATACTTTCAGAGTGCATTTAGCCATTCAGATGTATCCAGGGAAACCTCTTATGTGTCCATCACGCTTATGTCTAGCAGGCACTGTACTGAAAACATAACAAAGAATGTTTAAATCAGTTACAATCTTATTTTTGGTTTTGGCTTATTTTAATAGTATAGTAATACACCCTAGCTTTAAAAAGCTTCCTAGTAAAAATATTTATTTTACAGTATTTTTTTTTTTATTATTTTATTTCTAAGGCTGGTTTGAGTCTACGGAAAGTCAATAGGCATGTGGATTTCCCTCTGATTTTAGACTTAGCGCCATTTTGTTCTGCATCTTGCAAGGTACACGTTTTGAATCTTTTATTTTTATTGTACTTCAACAGTTGTTGTCCTGAGCACAAGTTAAACTGGATTGATCATGGTGATGATGATTGTTATTCCTTGCTTTCCTAGAGAAATTAGAGTGAATGTTTTCAAATAGTGTCCTGAGATCAAAACTGTAACTAATTGAAATGCCATTCATATCAAGAATATCACGGATGTTAACTAGTATTAGTGAAGCTATGGTGCCCTGATGGTGTTAGGGTATCTAACAGCATTAAGGACAAATATTACTGCTTCCATGCTAACTAAATTAAATTAATAGACTATTGTGTATTTTTAATAGATGTATTTCACCCTTGGAAATGCTGTAGATGTCTGTCTGCTTCTTCAAAGTAATACTGTCGACAGCTAGTTAAGGTACCTGTAGAATTCATCATTAAATAATTTCTCTTTGTTTTCTCTGTTTCTGGGAATGCAGAACGTTATGGATGGTGCAAGAGTGCTATATAGTCTTTACGGAATAGTGGAGCACAGTGGGTCAATGAGAGGTGGTCATTATGCGGCGTATGTGAAAGTCAGGACACCCTCCAAGAAATTGCTAGAGCATATTTCTACCACTAAAAATGTTCTGGGTATGTACAAACAGAGCTTCCTTTCTCTGCGGGTAAAACCAAAAGCAACTACTGGCTGCAGCACCTTATCCTTAAGGGGATTGATAGCAAATAGTTGTTTTAGCTCAGAATATTCCGTTATTTTTAGGACCACATGAATCAATTCTCTTTTTTTTCTGTTACATCCAGTACATGACCTACTTCTGTATTAACCCCACGTAGAGCTGAGTGAATAACGGAATTTTGGTTCAGTTATGAGTCAGAGAATTGATGGGAAATTCTCTTCTCTTTCCTAGTCAAAATAGTATGTCCAGACGAATAATTGTGCCTGGTAAAATGTAATTATTCAGCATATTTGGTATTTGAAAATGTTCTAGTACAAGAGCCAAAACCATGGCAGTTTAAATTAAATTTTCTGTAATTTGAGCATTTTACCTATATTAGGATTGGAAAATTTTCTAATGCTTAAAAATCTGGAATACTGATTTAATGTGAACAGCAAGAAACTTTTTCATGGAGGGTACACGGTTTGCTGTAGGGTTTCTGTTGGTATTTTGAGAACAGCACACTAGTTCTTCTTAATATGTTTTGGATATGCAGAATGAAATAAGATTCTAGGATAGAATCTGTTAGTGAATGATTTGTGGAGGCAAGAATGTTGAGCTGTCAGAGTGAGGTAAGTGTATTTACTGTTTCCCTCCATGGGGGGAGCGAGAACCAAGCACTGTCCTGTCTGTCCTGTGTAGTATCACTTTGCATTTGAAGCTCATTTCCCAGAAGGACAATTTTTTCTATTATTTTTGAAATGGAAGTCTCCTTCAGTCTTATGCTTCCCTTGCAATGGTTATTAGAACTAATTAGGTCTTTCTGTGTTCTTAATTTCACACTGGTCAGCTTTTGAAATATGATTTTTTTCTATATCAGAACTGGTTGTGCGCTAGTGTAACTACTGTTAGAACTCAGTAAGCTGTACTTGAAATGTCTTAGGTTTTTTGAAAAAATAAGAAAAAAGTGATGGCAGTGTGCATTTGTACACTTCCACCAGTTTGTCTTACAGTACTCCTTGACATGTAAATTTCAAACTGCAAATACTGGACTGCATCTGAGTCATGAGTTATTCTTGTGGGTTAGAAGCTTCTCTTGCTTTTTGAAATATCCACTGTATTTGTTTGATGATGACGTGAAAGACAAGAAACAACTTCTTCTTTTGCATTTCAGGTTTAAAAGAAGCCATGGGAGCATCAGGAGGACAGTGGGTGTATGTCAGTGATGCCCATGTTCAGATGGTTCCAGAATCAAGAGTACTGAATGCACAAGCATATCTGCTTTTTTATGAAAGATTATTACTGTAATTCTCAACAGTTTAATTTAAGAGATGGTAGTGGTTATTTAGTTAATCTTATTTAAAGCTGCAGTGGTAAAGAGTACCTGTAAATATTGTGCCTTTATCTTGTAGAGAATTTATCATATGTTGACTCTGGAGTTCAGTCAAGCTATTATAAATATCTGAATTGTTCTCTTAAAGTACGCACTTTGCCAAACATTTAAAGTTCCTGGATTCATTAAAATACAGTACCGTTGGAATGTAAGATGATGTCCTATCCTACTGAGGTCTATGGAAAGTTTGTTCTTGATTTTAGTAAAGATAAGCTTTCACCTATAGTTCTAGAACATTTGAGAATAAAAATACAATAGCATTAAGTGCCTGGATTTGCTGGTGTACAGTAACAACATAAAGTATTTCAGCTTTCTGTGACCTAGTCCAGATCCTTCCTGTCACTGGGTTGGATGTCAGCTGTTAAGATTTCTGCAAACAAGAACCTGTCAAATCCTGTCGCTTCCACATGTAATTGGAAAGCACAGTGCTGCCAGAATGGGAATAACAGCAGCTGTCTCTGAGTAACGCTGCAGTGCACTTTCCTGACCAAGCTGGGAATAGACTGGGAAAATAAGTCCTCTACAAAGTGACAGTGAATCCTCAGATACCCAGTACCCTTTCAGCTGTCTCCAGCTGGCACTGGTATAGCAATGTACTCCTGTTTTAATATAAATATGTACTTGGTGTGCATATGTATATCCTCTGATACATATATATGCGTATATATGTATGCACACCACAAATCCATCAATATATATTGTCATTTTGCCTACTAGGAAAGAGAATTGCAAATACTTCTATATTTAGTAAATTTTCAACTTCATTATTATGACAATGTACAGCATATAAACTAGTGTATGAATATGTATGGGGCATAAGTGTAACTGGGTAATTCTGTTACTTTTGGTTCCAAACATGAATTTGTTTATCTGTTCCTGAATACTTTTCTCATGGGAGTAATAAACTATAAATTATTTTTGCACTGTTTGTGTGAGTTGGACAGTAAATGATGACTTTTGCCCTCTGATACATGTCTGGACTTCCCTTTTTCATCTGTGGAGGACATCAGGTGTCCTAGTGGCAGAACTCCTTTCTGTGTCCTGGTGGCAGAACTTGTTTCTGTAGCCTGTTGGACTGCCTGGTTTGAGTTGTTACTTCTTTTGGTAATTTCTCATTTCCGTCCCAGAGAGTAATAGTAGTAGTAATAATTTTAAGGTCAAAATCTGACGACTACTTTGAAGCTATGTGGTAATCCATTTATTTAATAAGCAGTTACTTAAATACAAATTACTTCTGCAACAGCTCCATCCAGTCCAACTTGCTCTTTGGTAGAGAAAAGACTATGTTTATTTCTGCTTACTATTTTCATTTGTGGAAGTGGGTCTTGGTGCAAAACCATGCTGGCCCTATTACTATCTCTACCACGTGTTGTCATACCTAACTTGCACAACTTTCCTATTCTCTAGTTCCATTTCAGAGCTTCATCCCACCTGCATTCACTCTCTTGCATAAGTACATAGCAAAACCTGCCCTGGTTGCATTTGCTCAAATGCTGAGGTATATTTTATAGCCACATCACTTGTGCAGGCACTAAGGACTATTAGGCCGCACAACTGATTGTCATAACAGAGTGAGCCCCTGGGCACACAGGATTTTATTTTCCAAAGGAAAATGCCTCCGTTTAGGTCAAAATCAGGCTATGCATTTCCACCAACACAATCATTCTTTCCCCTCCGCAGATTAAAATTGACCCAGTCTACCCAAAAGTAGTAAAACTCAGAGAAACCAAGCAGTCAGCTTTAGCCATGTATTCCAACTAAACACATCTTAACCTGAGTCTACACTGAGAAAGAAAGAAATCATGTTTAGACTAAAGTTGGTTAAAACGTTAATTCTCTTTTACCTCCTTACCTTCCCATACGCTTCATACATCTACACACACCTTCCCCCTCTGCATATAGCTGATCAAAACTCAGTATCAGTCACAGCAAATACCAACTAAGTTTCACTTCTGCAGCAGTCCTGCTAGGAGACCACAGATAAGGGTGTGTTTCAGCCACCTTAAAGCAGACAGACTGACTACATAAGGCCTGAAGTTCCTAGTTTTGCTGACTTCTGCAAAACTACTGAACTTAAGTCCCTGTATTCATGTCCTACTTTTTAGCCTAGAACTAACCCCCTAGAGTACAAAACTAGGAAAGAAATAAAACAAGGTTCTTAACCTGTTATTTCTTATTTTTAATGCTGTTTTCAGGAAACTCCTGAGGTGGTCTTTGCTTCTCTTGAACTGGACTTAACACACTGTTCAGATCGCTGAAATCTTCCCAAGGGGACATAGTGACTAGGATGCCATGAAAGATGCTGGCAGGATTATTTCCTCATTAACAGCCAGGGAACATTAAGGTATTTTATAGAACATGGAGAGAAAATGGCATGAAAAAAAGCCAACGCCTTTATCCGAGATAGCCGTCACTGTTGCTCCTGGAAGAGGCTTCCCAAGTTGAAATAATAAGCAGCGTGAGTAGTAGCTCCAGTAAGTTCAGTCTCAGGAACAGGTATGAAAATATTATAGAAGGAAATGCTCTCTAAAAATGAGGGCAACAGGTGAAGTTACGGCTTTAGAATGAACAAATGACGACTAGACAAGATGTCATACACAATTTTAGATACAAGTCACACTCAGTGTGTCCTTTAAGACATAGGGGTTTGGGTTTTTGGTTTTTTTTTTTTTGGTGACAAAATTTGGCTCCAAAGCAAGTGATTGCACATAAATATTCATACTTAAGATCATACATAAAGATTCATACTACTTGTTGTAGTTGGTGACAAAATTTGGCTCCAAAGCAAGTGATTACATATAAATATTCATACTTAAGATTGTTGTACTTCCTTATCAGGAATTGCAAGAGAAGGTCAGAGCGTTCCAGGAAAATAGGGGTGTACATCCTTTATTTGCGACAATGTTAAACATGATTCTAGAGGCTATTTGCAAAGTCTAGGAACTCCTCGTCTCCTGCAACTCCTAGATGCATGCACACTATTGAGAAGCTGTGTGTTTTCAGAACTTAACTGAAGGGCTCTCCTCAAAATATGTTACCAGACCAAAAATCTTTTCAGGCCTACAGCATCTACTCTTCACAGTGCTACACCATACCCCTGTGGTCTCCCCCACCCCGGGGAAGTTCACTAGCCTGCTTCTTCATGTGGAACAGCTTAGAAATGGCTTTCTCTTTGTCCCACCCTTCTCTTCTCACAAGGGCACCGCTGTTTTCTTCATCAACTTCATCTGTTCTTTATGTTTTCGGGGTCTCCAGTAAGCCTGTGTGTCAATGTCTTTTCTTTCATCGATCCTTAACCATAACATAATGTTTCCCAATCCCATCGCTTGCGTTCCATGAACAAATAAAACTCTTACTGGATGAGCTACTGTAACTATAGTCTTACCTCTACCACCTCACAGATGGCAACACAGGTCCTGAGAAAAGCTGTGGCTCCTGAGCAGCTCTCTGCTGACCAGTCACAAGACAGTGCCTTAGAAACAGCGAGGAAGAAAGCAAAGCAAATCGTTCCTCACTCTTCAGTAAGTAAACCTAATTTATGAGAAGTACTTGATTGGCATACGGACAACTGGAAACCCCTACAAAAGTTTCCCCAGAGCGGAGGCATCAACAAAGATGGCTGTATCAGCTAAGGAGTTAGTCCAGCTTATAGCGTCTTTCTCCTCAGAAAGAACTTTGTTATCTTTACATTTGTATGCCATTTATGTTAAACATGACAAAAAGCAATGGGGAGAAGATTTATTATACTAACCTATGTACACCAATACATGTACAGACATCATGTTTCTATAAGCTCATTCTCCTAAGAGAAGGCTACAAATACTTGGTGGTGAAGGAAAAATAAACCCTAAACTTCTCTGCCCAAAATGTACACACTGTAGAAACACATTTGTTTAGAAAATGAAATCCCTGCAGTCTGTCAAACCTTCCCCCCCTATTCCCATCTGCACCCTCTTTGTGTATCAATGAAGTGCTCTTGCTTATGAATTTCAAGTGGTAGCAGGTGAGAGTGGTTTATAAATTCATTAAAAGGCTGAAACACCTTAACTTCACCATTTGCTTCTCTTTGGACTTCTTTTTTATACTAACACAAACTGAATCATAATTGGACATGGAATTAATGCATCTACGTTCTCAACCCATTATAAAAATCTTATGTGAACACATTAGTAACAAATTAAGAGTGGGAAAGAAATACTTTCTTGAGAAGAAACTTTAAGATGTATTCAAATGCTTGCTTTGTTCCTATTTTAATACAACTCTTATGTTAGCAAAGGTTAGCAAATCCAATTTTAATTAAAAAGTGGTAGCATACTTCACAAAGCAGCTTCATAGCCGCCCTGATTAAACAAAAATTTGATATCCCTCAGTTTTCATCAGCTGGAAACTTTCTTGCTGTGCCCTGTAGACATTTATGCATTTGTACAAGGATTTATATGTCTACATGAAAGAAATTTTCAGTAGAACCACTTCAGTCTAATTATTTTAGAATGGATTATTTTTGCTTCTGTACCTATTTACTGTTTCTTAGGGTGTCATTTTGCCAGCTGTTTTAGCTCTTTGTACCTCTCCCACTGGTGTACAAGTAAACTACAGAAACAGTGAGAAAGTGATTATTCAAAATTATTCAAAAATAAATTTTTTTGTAAACTGAGATTATAAAATATATTTTCAGACAGAAGTCTGTTGGTGCAAGTCAAAGCACTTCCTTTGCACAACCTTATGTAAAAAGTCCAAGTGAATTTATCTGTTAAAATAATTGCAGTGCATTGTAAGTACTTTAAGACTACTTGCTATACATTCCATTCATATAAAGTTATAAATACTTTTGCATTCATTGATATTAGTAGAAAAACTATTTTTAAGTGTCAAGAATGTTTCTTACATCTGTTGCAGCTTCCAATATTTTTCTAGTACAAAATATAAAGGTGCGGTACTGCTTTTACACAACAACAGAAAAGCATTTATTTTGAGTAGGTTTATGACTTCTTAACACTAACCTCATTGCTTTGCTAGGTTAGTTTTTTGGTTTTGAGCTGTGTAACCTGGGGATCATTACAGTGAACTCTGTAATGAAACCACCATGTCAATGGCAGCCATTCACTATTTAGCCATTTCACAGAGTCCTGATTCTATTGTCATTTATGCATGGGATAATCCCCGATACGTGCTTGCACTTATACAAAAGACAATTCGAGTAATCAAAAAACCCCGTTGCTAAGCCTGAAATACTTGTGAACAATAAATCACCTTGTTTTCATTCTTTTACTTTTTTTTCATCCTTTTGCAACTAACAGTCTTAACAGTGCCTGCAGGTATTCAAATAACAAATATTTTTAGAAATTTACTACAGTACCGATACATTGTACATTTCATTTTGTAGGTTTCCAATTCCAAGCATTACTAAGCAAACAGGACCTTAAACACAGACTGTATTTAAAAACCAAACAAAAGTCTGATCAGTTTTCCAATCTGTCCTATGTGCTTTAACAAGTGTCTCAGAATAAAGCTGCCATTTGTCTTCTATTCATTTTGTCTTTTCATCTATGTTATATATTATTTGACAGATGCATAAGTAAAATATCCAACCATTTGGAAAACTCTATCATTTAACTATAAGCTGTACCTTGTGCAGTTGAGTTCACAAAACCTCTGGTTTTTTCGCAACTAAAGAGTGAATATTTTTTCCTTTCACCTTCTGTCACAACTTCACGTAATTCTGTGGTAAGACCAGGACCACGAGTGGGTCCCCCTCACAGCCCCAGTTCCAGTAGTAGCTTAAAGCTTGCCCATCCAGAAGTACCACTCCAGGGCTCCAGCTGTGCGTCAGTTGACACTGGAGAGACTTAAAACTTCCAAAACGCTTCTGTCCATGGAAAACATTCTTGGTCCAGCCATTCCTTGTGACACTAAAAGGGAAAAGTCTAGAACACTTCAGTTGACAGGAACAGGTAGCGCAAGTAGCACCAACAAAACTTGCAATGAAATCATTACATGAAGTAAAGGGCAGGTTTCTTGAAGCTTTCAATTTTCTATAGGTTTATAAAAGTTAATTTATTCTGTTATACTCCATGTGGCTATTCATGTTACTTTATCCAGTGATCAAAGAGATTACGGATGTTTTAGGCATTTACATCAGATGACTCTAGAGGAAGGAAAGGCAGCGATGACAGCGGTAAGGAACGTGCTAGCTAACGAAAACCTCTGTTCCACGAACAGCAATGCAACCCCCAAGTTCTTCCCTACAGAATCAACCGCAACGTCGACACAAGAAGAGCTATTTACCAAGGAGGGATTTTGGCTTATCTTCATACTTTAAAATACAATGCCAGTTTCAAGGTACGTCTCACGATTACCTTAGTTAATTGGGATATTCTGAATAAACTACTTAAAGAATTGCCCTGCTCCACCAGTGCTCCAGCCACGCACGCACGGACCCGACTTACACAGGATGCCCACACCCCGCAAGCCACTTACTTACTTCAGTGCAGCATCGCGGCCCAGAGCTGCAGCCACCGAACGAAGCAGCTTCGTGGACTTCTTGGCGTGGACTCCACCCTCCGCACCGGGACCTGGGATCACGCCCTCCGACGAGCGGTTACCCGCGGAGGCCACGCGGCTGACGAGCTTCCCGCGTCTCTCCTCAGGCGAACGCGCGCAGGCGGGAAGGC
>NW_009258727.1:4587622-4606201 GCF_000687185.1 Egretta garzetta | reverse complement strand
CCCTCGGGGGAAGCGCGGAGCTGGCCCTGGACGCGCCGGAGGAAGGCTGCTGGTGGCGGGTCACGTCCCGCCCCTCGGTGCGCCGGGGAGAGCATCTGCTCGTTTAGCCAGCGGCCTCGTTAGGGAGCAACACGTGCGCCGGGACTGGGTAGCTGACTGTCCCAACAGCCTGGCCCCTGCAGATGAGATGTCTTTGTGGGATATTTGTGCCGTTCCATGGGTTTTGTGGCCATTCTCATGAGTCCGTTCCACTGGAGGGCTCCAGAGGACTAAAACTAATGATACCGTCACACGCAGCAACATTTGTGAGATACCTGCACCTGGTTCGGTAGCTTGGCAAATGCCGGATATTTCTAAATCGATTCCTATGCAGACCACAGGTTTGCAAGCCTTTTTGCATTAAGCACTTATCCACACAGATTCTCAGTGCTTTTTTTAGACAATCCTGCAACGTTCAGTGTTGAACTTGGATGAGATGTACTAGGCTTTACAGTTAAGGATGGGGCCGTAAAAATGATCAGAGTGCTGGAACACTTCTCCTCTGAAGAAAGGCTGACAGAGTTGGGGTTGTTCAGCCTGGAGAAGAGAAGGCTGCGGGGAGACCTGATTGCAGCCTTTCAGTACTTGAAGGGGGCTTATAGAAAAGATGGGGACGGGAAGAAATTTTTGGCAATGAGGGTGGTGAGACACTAGGACAGGTTCCCCAGAGAAGCTGTGGATGCCCCACTGTTGGAAGTGTTCAGGATCAGGTTGGATGGGGCTTTGAGCAACCCAGTCTAGTGAAAGATGTCCCTGCTCATGGCAGGAGGGTTGAACTGGATGGTCTCTGAAGGTCCCTTCCAGCCCAAACCATGGGCTGATTCTATGATGTGCTACCCCAGCTGAAATTTATCAAGCTTTGGAAACAAATTACTGTACAGAGTACTCAGCCACTGTGGTGCTTGTTCATTTCTTCTCTTGCAGTCATACCTGTTTGCATGCAAACAATCTTTATTGAAAGGTGTGGGATACAGCAAGCAAGGGATGCTCTGAAGGATTTGTCTTAGGGCAAAGGGTCAGCTACCTTCTAAAGATGAGGAGCGGTAGTCTTCGAAGCAGAAGGCATGTCTACCAGCAGACAATATTCAAGCACCATTTTACAAAGACAGGGTTACAAGTAACAGTCCGGTCCAGCTGAACAGCTCTATCGTGTGCAGGAGTAAGAAACCCCTTTTGAATTCTGAAGTCAGGACGTGCTGAGAGATGGTGCCTCTCGCAGAGGTGACAGATGCTGTGGCTCCCCCTGATTGTAGAACACAGGAGGAACTGGGAGCCTTGGCTTTGTCCAGGGACCAGTCACTAGCATTCCTGGCAATTCAGTGACAAATCAGAAAGACCAGCTGCTGATTTTTAATTTGTCTGGGGCAGCAGCAAACCTTGTGTCATCTGTGCTATTATGCCATTATGAGACTTCCTGTGTTGTCTTTGTCACATGTGACATGCAAACTCCTGCTCTGAAAGAGTGGTTTCTCCACTTTTGGGCTCAGGGTACTGCAGGGCTTAAGAGACCACAAATTTAGCACAGTTCCACAAATTTTTGGTGGACAACTCGCCATATAACCTGTAGTGGTAGAGAGGAGTCTTAACCATGTTTGCTTTTAGTTAGGTGCACGGTTATCCAAAGATATTATGGAGACAGGAGTGTCCAGTCTCTCTTCTTTTCATGACTGAGGTACGTGATAATCGTAAGTCTGCTTTTGGCAAGAAATAACACTGTGGATAGGTTTTAATAAATTACTGATCTCTCTTCCTTAAGCGGTAACTGTATTTATCATTGAGGGTAATATCCGCTCATGAGCAGCAAGGAATAGTTGTTTGTTTATTTAGCTATTGGTACTGTTTGTTTTTTGTACAGCGCATGTTCATCAAGGAGGAAGTTGCAGGTGAACAGTTAAGAATAAAATAATGCTGTATTACATGGCTAATTAAAAATTAGGTCTTATAGTGGAACAATATGTGCAAAAAATAATCAGATCAGACTTTTTTTTTCCCCCCATACCCAATAGAGTTTTGACTCAAACTACTTAAGTTACTATGATGTTTCTGTAATAGTGACTGTTTTAGCAGTGGTTTTGGTGCTTTATGATAATCAGAGCATGTATTTGTCCTTATGTCTTCAAAGTACAAAAAAATAAGTAAATGATACCTGAGTTGCCAATATCTGGTCCTTTTGTTCTTTTAAAAGGCTTGGCTTCAGCTCATTGGGTATGTGGATTTAAGTTTAAAATAACAGACCTTGGAAGCTACAGCTGCTTGACTGACTCACTGAAGAAGTTTTCATAGTACTTTTTTTTTTTTTTAAATTTGGCCTTTGTTCAGCTACTTGGTAGCACTGCAAATATTAGTCAAGTATGCTGACGTGTGAACCACGTTCTGGAAAACTTTGTAGATACTGAGCAAGCTGTTTTCTTCAGTTCTTTTTCTGGTTCTGTGTTTTGGATCTTGGTTACGCATTTGGAAGGACTCTATCCTTCGATGTGAGAAAGAACAGTTCTGATGTTAAAAAATGCAGTGGAGTAACTGAAGTTGACTTCCAGCATTCTAGTGATACACAACTGTAAATGGGCTGGGAGAATTTTACACAGTTTTTACTGGATATCTTGCTAACAGATCTCAGCAGGCACATCGGTGTAGCTTCTGCTTCTCAGGAAGAGAAAAGATGCATAGTATCTGGGCATTAAATACCTACAACAGATTAGGGTGATGCCCTAGATGATGCAGAAAAATCTTTGGCCAACTAGAAGTAGAATGGATGAAAGAGAGTAGCAGTCAAGATAGTTATTTTAACTTTTTTTTTTTCTGATTTATCGTAAACTTAACTCACCCCATAAATGTTTAATTTTCAGCAGCTGAGTATAATACAGTAGTAGATATTTGTTTTCCCAGATAAAATGGAAGCTGGTATATTTTTATCTGAGTGATGGTATGCATTTGTTCTGACTCTGAGTGAATTGTGCATCTGCAGCCCTTCTGCAGTAACTCCTGGAGTTCATTCCTATGTGGGTGCATAGGGTGCAGCACTTTTCCATACTCCCAGATCTTTTCAGCTGCAGAGGTGTTCTGACTTACCTGGGTCTTCCACATTAAGAACACCAGCTGATGATTCTCATGGTACCCTTTCTGCATTAATTTTTTCTTCTTGGTAAAGGGGCTCCTCCAGGTGTGCAAGGCCATTTTTCCTTTGCATCTCTCTTTTCAGTCACACCTGCTGTGTACAGATTCTTACAGTATTCTTTATTCCAGTGACACAGTCATGGAAGAAGTGCTCAGTTTGTTTCCTGTCAGTTTGGAGCACATTGAGATAGATATTCTTGGAGCTTATATGGTCTGTGTTCTTTATTGACTTTGGACTCCAGCTTGGTTGGACGTCCATAATACATACCATGGATGAACTGCTTTATGTAATTCCTTGGGAGAAACTTGTGAACTATTGGGGTTGTATCCCTAGAGTATCCACTAGTGGCTCCAGCCTCATCATGTCAGTGATGTCTATGCTATCATAACCCTGATAAAGCAGTAGCATAGTGGGAGGAAGGGTGGGGGGGTGGGGTGGGGTGGGTGGCGGGAAACAGAGCTCTGCTCTCAGGTGTTCAGCAACACTGTTCAGCTTGAACTCTTGGTGGCATTGGTCTGATTCCTGGTCTTTCTACTAACTGCTTTGCTCCAGGTGTTGTGACTGTATGGTTAGGTTTATCCTGCTTGCAAATGAACAGTTCCACAAAGTTCATCATTGAAATTCACCATAAACCTTCAGTCACTCTGCTAAAACTTCACAGAGTCAATATCAACTACCTTGAATGAAAGGAAAAGGCCTTATGTTAGAACAAGGTGCTCACACAAAAGACCAGGAGATCGGGCTGTTGATATCAAGGGCTTCTGCTCCTTAGACCCCTCCATTTTCCTTTAGGTCCATTTCCAGAGCCTCAGCCTATATGGGACAGAGAAGCTCTGCTCACAGAGTATGCGGTGCTTTTGAGAACCTTCTCAGGGCATGACATAGGTGACTTCATGCAGCCCAGGGATTCCACAAAGAGCATCAAAGAGAGACTAATGTACCTTTGCTGCTTGTGTTGTCTTGAGCTCATGCCAAAAGATTACGTAGCTAATGACACTGATTATTTAATATTAATTTGTTTCAAAAACAGTACTTGCAGTTTATTACAAACCAGGACCTATGAATGGAATATCAAAAAGAGTGTGTTGTCTTTAAACCATGGGGTCCAAAACCTAGCTGTGTAGGGGTTCTCAAAGTACGTGTGATGGCCTGCAGTTTCAGCTTTGTTTATTTAGATAATGGATACTTCTTTGCTGAAATGTGATGCCTGTTTGGAAGGCCTGCAAGACAAGATCTTTAGTCACCAGAAGGACTTCTGCAGCTATGTATTAGTGCTCAGATTGCAAGTAAAACTTGTCAGGCCATCTCATGTCACATATGGACCTGCCGTTCAGGGATGATGAATAACCTTATCAGAAAGAGCCTCTCTTCTGCATCAGAAGGCGCTTGATTATTGGCTCTGGTTCTGTAAGCTCCAGAATCATCTGTCATTAGTCTACCTGTCTACAGGGTTGAATAAATCAGACTGCCAGATTGTGTCCGGGAGATCTGGTCAAACAATGTTGATGTGTGATCTAGGAGTTCCTAACCTTGATCTCTTCAGCTCATGACACAGCAGAAGGTTGCCTGCTGCTTTCCTCCTAGGGACAGCCTGAGTCCTAGGCTGTGTCCCGATTTCTTCGAGTTGAGGTATTCTTGCTTCTAACAAATATCCTATTTAATTTCATCTTCCAAAGAATACTTGTTTTTCATTGCCAAGATACTCACTTCCATGAATTTCCTGGGACAAGCCATGCAGACTCTCCAGATCTCTTTTTCTGCAGAAGCTGTCGCTGTGTAAGGGGCTCTGCATAGTTCTGATGCTGTGTAGCATCCATATTGGCGAGAAGCGTGTTGTCACAATGACGGGAGGTTCTTAGAATGAGCAAGAAAGAGTCTGCTAGATGTACTCATCTGGCTAACTAGGTATGGTTAGTTATCTTCCTGATGCTCTTCTGGAGCTTCGTAAGTCTCTGTGCTTCTTGTCTTGGACTATCTGCATGAAATGGAGCAATTCAGATTATCCATTAGCTCTATTAAATTTTATTTAGGGGCAGGTCTTGCTTACCTTTCCAGGGGAAATTTCTTGATATTTTTCAGCTCTGCTTCAGCCAGTGTTGTAAGGCATGTAAGGAAGATAGCATCTCCAGGATGACAAGTGGGCTTCATCTTTTGACGTTTACAGGACTAAGTCTCGCTCCCTAAGATTGCTCCTCTCCAGTGTTGAGAGGTCCGAGCGTATTTACCTCTGCACAAGCGGTGTTGAACTGGATAACAGATTTTTATGAGCTTACGCTATGAAACTGCCGAATTAAGAGTTGTCTGAGGAATCTGAGCGAGGCCATTAGAGCTCAAGTTTTGTTGGTGGCCTTATCTAAAAAACGGGCCCATCTTTCACATCAGTGGGCAACTAATGATGGGGGCTGTCACCAGTCACTGCGCTGCTGGGAAATTTTCAGGAAACCATGCTCTATTTGGCAGGGTGGTATTCCCGTCGCTGTGGAAGTCTCTAATTTGCTTCAAGGTAACTGTGTTTTGTGGGGACTACTGGGGGGAGTCTCCCAGAGTTGAAGGTGAACATATGAATTATCACTCAAAACTCTGGTTACTGGTAAGTAGCTCCTAATTGTATACTTTTCAGTGTGTGTGGTGTGTCTGGACACATCATGCAACTGTATCAGAAAATACCTTATTTTGCGGACGAATAGGCAGGTTGAAGGAGATGTCTTTTTTCCTGAAGGAACAGGTTAACACTGAGGTGTAATCTGTAGCTGAGATGCACATCACAATCGAGGAGAGGAGTGGAAAGGTGCCTTTTAAAATATCTCTCCTTTCTCTGTCTTAACCTAACTTTTTGTTGGGTAGAATACTAAAGTATAGTAGAGAGTTTGACACCAACTTTAAATTTTTCTGGGTGCTGTTGACTCTCAGAGGTTGCTATTTGCTGGGTATCAAGGTAAGTCCTATCTATGCCACTATGTCAGCTTTTATCACCAGCAGGGGAGCTTTCACCAACAGTCCTCTCAAAGGTGGCATGTTTTAGTGCCAGTAATTTGCTATAATAAAACTTCAGCAGATCCTGCCTTTGAATAAAGTTTCAGTAGGTCCTGCCTTTGAATGGGAATCTTTTTTTTTTTTTTTTTAAACATACAACAGAACATATTTCAGAACATGTCTGCTCTTAAAAACTCTAGCAAAAATTCGATAGCACATTAAGTTTTTATAACCTGTTGAGTACATGTAACTGAAATTAAATGTGAATTGACAGGATGTTTTTCCCATGTAATTGTATTTCTGTATAAACCAAAAAGAATCCTGAATTGGCTTCTGTTTCTTCATTGGTAAACAGATTTTTAATGGATTCAGGTTCCTGTTCTGCGATCTGACATCAGGGAATGTCTCCTGAAGCACCAATAAATGTGCTTTTGTTTATTCATGTTTGCTAGAAAGCGAGAAAGCAGAAAGGCTATATCAAATTGAATGGTGGGTAGAACAGCTAAGTAAAAGAACCTCAACCATTATCATAAGGGAGGGTAGTATCTACATTTTCCTTTACAAGTAGGTGCCTGTGAAATGGATCCATTCCTGGAACCTGTTTGCTTTTCAAAACCTGTTGTACACACTGGTGACATCGGAACCAGAGTGTCCTAATGACTTCTCAATTGATGAACCCCTCTGTTATTAAGTAACTGTCTTACTGATGTTTTAATTTAGTAGATTTTATCCAGTATTCATCCCCCCCAGTGGAAAACAAAGCTTGTTTCACTGCAGTTTGGATGCAGTGCTGTGTATTTGGCCTTGTGTCACTAGTGGGAAGTAGGCTTCGAGCTGTCTGTCGTGTTAGGTGAAGCCTCTTTCTTTCAGCTGATGCTAACTTGGGAACTTTGTAAGAAATTAAACCTCATTTATAATTTGTGTGGCAGCCTCCTAAGTTATCTTTGGCAATGCAGGTTTTAATTAGGTGGGAGAGGACTTTGATTCTCTTTTGTCCATTATTACTGCTTGACGTGTTCCAGGAAAACAATGTTTGGTTCTTGTCATGTACATTAGCACAAGAGGTTTCAGCTGTTTCAAACCTTTAAGTTACTGATTTGGTGGGGGAGAGGCATTGTTTGGTTTTGGGGTTTTGGTTTTTTTTCTTTTTTTCTCCTGTCAGTATTGGGGGTGAACAGTAAATTTAAAATTACTGAGAACAGACTACATTTTCTTTGCTGTGTTTTGTGAATTCTTTTAGAAGTAGTTTGTGCTATTTTCCAGTTTATGGCACTGAGGTTCAAAAGTGTTATTTTGGTAACTCACATCTGGTTTGTTCATTATGGTAAGACTTGCAGTGAGAAGACTTTTCATCAAGTACCTTTTTCATGTTTACCGTATACTGGTTAGTGAAAACTTGGATAAAGTACAGGAAACCAAGCAGGGAGCAAAAAAGCAGGGGAATCTGTTAACCTGTTTCTCAGAAAGTGATGGTGTCCTGCTGTTTCAGGTCACCGTATAGAAGGAGGACTTAGAACAACCCTTGTATGTTGCTAGCTTTGAATAGTGCATATTAAAATACATCATTTAGATTTTGATACCAAAAGAATCTGAATACATGTGGTCTTCTCTTTTAGCCAGTGTATCTTAAGGTTAGTTTTATAAACATTTAAAGATGCTAATTTTGTTCCTTCTTTATCCAATTCCTATTTCTGTCAAAAAAACCCACAACAATGAAGATGAGTTGAAGCAAACAGAAAATTTGAAATAGTTTTGGCCAGTTTTCTCATCATATTTGAAAAAGGGCTTTTGTGTGTACACATACAGATGCATAAAGAAAGTGATGTAATTGCTTAAGTATTTGTGTAGTTCATGTTTCTGACTAGTAAAGAAAGTTTTTTACACTAAATTTGGTAATAAATCTGTGTACTTGAAAGCCAGCATGTTTTATAGTTCTCAACCTATGAAAATCAACATTTCTTCAGGAAAACAGTAAAAGCACAAATGCAATACAGAATTAAAAGCTTTCAAATACAGTTCACAAACTAAAATGAGAAGTTTCAAATGGCAGTGATTTTAAATCAGACTGTTCTGCATGTCATAAATTGAATTAACCAAATGTTGAAGTTCTTCAAGGCTTTACACAGTTGTTGCTGTCTTGTCATACTGTTGTGCATCAAAATAGAAATCGACTCCACATCTTGACCTCTTGCTTTGCACTTGCCCACCTGATTTCTCTTCCCAAAATAGCAATAATAAGGTGAAATCATGTCTGGGGAAAGCTGAAGACTCTAGGCCGTATTATGTTGCAGAGTGATGGAGAAACTGCTATGTATGCTAACTACTAAACCCGACTGGGTTTTTTTCCTTGGCCCTGAAGCCAGCTGGCACTGAATGAAAGTCTCTGACCTCCCAAACCAGAACAGACACGTCCCAACTGCCTGCTAAGTCCCAGGTCTGTGCTGACACCTGAAACATGCTTGGGAGCAGCCCAGAGTAGTGCTGGGTGGCCTGGGTCAGTGCTGCTCGGTAATGGCGAGATGGTGGAGTCCTTCGGCACCGCTGCCCGTAGGAGCGTGGGCTTGGCCTCAGCAGCCTAGGTAACTCCCCAAGAGGGTAGCCAGGAGGGGAACGAATGGTGCCACTGCCTAAAGTCACTGTCTGTCTTCTGTGTCACCTTTTTGGTCACCTTTTCAGGTGCCAGTTGATATAGCTGCATTCATTTCTTTGAACGCCTTGTAAAATAGTAAGACAGTTGCTATCTCGGGGGCAGGTTGTACAGAAGAGATTTGGAGGAATTTGTTACCTTGAGCTCCAAACCAGTGCTTCAGTTTCTCAATAGTGAGAGAATAAAGAAAAAAGCTAGAATACTGAACATCCTTTTCAGTGCAGAATCCCTGAGAAAAAGATAACTGATAAGTGCTTTAACAGGTACAAAAGTTTATTACAAGCTAATTGTGTTAGCTGGAGCATGTAAAAAAAAAAAATCCTGAATGTCCAAGATTTTAGGACAGAGATATAGCCACTCCAGTAAAAATAAATCTCATCCGATCTAATCAAGTAAAAACTGAATGTGTAGGAGGTTCCAATTCAGTTGAATTTGTAGAGGTGCTCTTTAGTATTGCTACACTTCCATAAAGAGAAGTTGACAATTTCTTTAACTGTTTGAATTTTTTTTTTTTTGGCATTCAGTTATGTGCAAACCTGCCTCTTACATTATTGCTGGAACAATTTAATCTTCTAAAGCTTTTGGTGGGTTTATTTTAGTGAAATTTCATGAACTTTTTCCAAGGTATTATGTATTTAGGTAAAAAAGTGATACCAGAATTACCAAAATACTTCTTTATTATTGCTAGTGTGATTTAACAGCTGGAAACAAAGGGAGCGGCACCGTGAGGCTGTGCAGTGCTTTGAAGGTTAGTGGTTATCTTGAACCACCATTCTTAAAACTCTTGTTTTAAGATGTAGACAGGTTTTTTCTGACAATTGAAGGAATTTGGATTCTGGATGGAAAGATGAATCGAGGGGAGGAAGAAACACTTTTTTCTTACTTTCGGGTGAAAATAGTATGAGAAATTACCTTTTAATACTTTGTGTATGAAATATGTATATATGAATAGATGTATTGGGGAGCTAGGAGTGGCAGGGCCAGCTTAAATGTTGGGTTAAGTGTGCATTAGCCACTCTTTTACTCTCAACTGGTGTCAGAAAGTTGACTTCCTAGGATCAAAATCTTAAAAAAAAAAACCTCAACACACACACACACCCTGTCCCCCCAAAAAACCCAAAAGAGGGACACTCTCTTCTAAACTAAAAGTTTGAATATCAGAAAGGTATCGTGAAAAAGGAAAAAACCCAAATACTTAATTTGGCAAGAAAAGATTGTGAAAGTAGAAAACCAGGTTATGCCCAATAATCCCCCCTGTTCCCAAAGTTGATCTTGTCTTGTTTAAAGCCCCCCAAAATGCATTTGCAACTGAATTTTTCGTAGCCGTACACATGTAGTTTTTGTACCGACTTGAATGTAAGTGATCTCAAAACAAAGGTGATCTACAGTTTTTGCAGTTTAAAAACAAAATTTGACAAAAGTACATAAAATATGAGCTTGCATTCTTCTCTGCATGACCCAACACCCCACAATGTTATGTACAGCTTCTCTTGTTGTACATTTTTGTAGTGTGATGCTGTCTTCCTTGCAATCAAGCAATTATTTACATGAATGTGTAAGCACTAAGCACGAGGTCCCTTTGCAAGCAGGATCCACTCTAATTGCTCTTTTTGTGTCTACCGAAAGCCAGCTCCGTCCGCTGGGCTGCGTGTGTCCTGCTTGGTAAGGATGGTTGGGGTTACGTTCCTGGCTGGCCACCCGAGTGGCACCGGCTGCTTTAAGCTGGTGTCCTCTGAAGCGGACGGGCTGTAGTCATCTATTCCATATTGCACTCGGCTGCGAGCGTCGACTAGGTCTTCTGTGCTGCTCCTGTGACCTCGGGGAATGAATTTTTCTGTGTTTCTTTTAACTTTGGAGCATTTCAAACAGCCTACACGGGCGGTGCTTTTATAGCTTGAAAACAAGGGTTGTGTGTTGAGTGGCATGAGGATATATCCGTTGGGAGTGGAAAGCCTGTTGAGGAGTTGTTAACTGGCTGGGAAAGGCAGAGGGAGTCGTGCTTGGTGGAGTCTTACCTGTACTGTCACTGGGAACAGTTCCTGGAGTGAAGCATTCCCAAAACTGTGCCCAGGCTTTGCTGTTGGGAGCAGCGTAGGGGGCTGCTCTCTGGTCTTCTGTGTGTAGCAGGTTGGGTGTACACGGGAGGTACAAATGACCAGAAGGAACTGTATGCCATTATAGACATACCTACCTGGTAGACTGCTGTGCCTTGTTGAATTCTTGCAAAGCTGGTCCTGGAGCTTCACGTAAAGCTGGTTGTGGAGCTTCCGTACCATCAGGTCCTAGCGCTGTTGCTGCCTGCTCAGTGAGGATACATGACACGGCACCAAAAATGTTTCTCATGATTTTGAGGGACCATGTGGTGAATGTGCAGTTATGCAGTGATACTTCTTTTCCTTTCTCAGATTTGAAGGCATATATTATTTAGAGATTATAATGAGCCTGTACAATGCCCAAAATGCATGTGGACACCATCTGGTACCTGTGCAGTTCTCCAGTGCAATCGTTAACGATGTGTTTTACCATTCGTTGACTTTCCTTTGTCTCGCTTAACAGCCTTGCATGACACCTATATAGAAAAATACACATCTTTTCCCTAAGAAACAGGCAAGGATATAATTTAAGTAATGTCTTTTATATTTTGACTTACTTTAAATTGCATTTATTGTCAGATGAGTTCTTGTCTTAGAAACTTGTCATATCTCTCCTTGAACATCATTTTGTAGTTAATTTCTTCGCAAAAATACAGAGAAAGCATACTAGGCTTCTGAAATCTTACAGTAATATTTTTCTAAAGGATGAACCATTTCCTCCAGCTTAAAATATTAAGCCAGCATTGCTTCAGCTTGCTTTGCAAGGCTTAACTATATCTGCAGTTATGTAAGTTTCAGTTATGTGATATTTCATGGGCATCTATTTAAACATACAACTATTATTTTTAGTTGAAATATAGACTATATAAAGACTTAAAAGATGTGGGATCAAGGTGGACAACCTTGGCAGCAATGGCCTTTGAACCAACAGCAGTGGATGCAGTCATTTCAGCACCAGCAAGATCCAAGTAAGTATATAGAAAGCTTTGTGGATTCATTTATTTTTAATCTGTTGTCATTTGTATTTTTGAATCTTTGTTACAGAGCATGACTGAGAATTGCTTTTTTTGTAGCTGCTCTCAAGATAACACATTTATGATGCTTTTCTGAACAACTAGAAAAAATAGAAAACATACATGGATACCAAATGATTTGACATAGTTCATGTTTAGTATGCAAAATACAGGCAAGCAACCTGAGTTATCGTGGACAAACTATCAACGTTTTACCAGTCATATAGATCAACATTTAGACCTCATGTACTTTTACAGAATCTATATCCTTGTCAGTTTTTTTTATTTGAGAAAATCTGCCTTTTATTCAGTGCCTGTGTGGCAGAAGTACTAGTGTAGATGTATACACAGAAAAACTCTCACTAGAAGATTAGTATGATATTTGTTTCAGGTTACTGCAGTGATGATCATTATCTCTTGTTTGGATTTTTTTTCTGCCACCAAAAAAACCCCAAACCCCAAACATTTTAAACAGTAGAACATAATATACTTTAAATTGAGAGTGAGGTGACTCACTCAATGTGTCAAGAGAAATACAGAAATGGATAAAGAGAGTGGAGGCGTGTATTTAATACTTGGGCAGAGTGATCAGGCACAACTGATTTTACATTGCTTTCTGTCACTTCAATTTCTGTAACTTCACTAGAGAGAATTCCTCACTTGATAATGGGCAGAAGGCACACTAGCGTCCTCATCTGAGAGTGCAATTTACTTACTTACTGGTAGGAATGCTAGTAAAGAAAAAAAGGGGCGAAGAGAGCTGTAACATAAAATAGCATTCCATAAATCAGGGGTTAGACAAAAAGTATACATTGTAAAATGTACCTTTGTAACTATGTATCTTTCTTACACTTGAATCTTGATGAATTTAGAATTTAAGGCCATATATATTTCTTTCTGATATCAAAATCAGTTCACTTATGAACAAGGTTTATTACTACCACCCATTCAGTGTTAGTGTGAACCTAAAATAATCTGTCTTACGGCATTTTGAACTTATGCAGAGAAACTCTACTTCAGCAAGTACTCATACTTTGACATTTGCTTTCAGTTTGTTTTACTGTACACTGTGAAAAAAATTTAATGGTGCTCGTGGTACTTGCTGAAGGTAAACGTTGCCTGTTGCCTGTTTCTCTTGAGCGGTGAGACATGTAATTGAGAAACAGTGTTAAACTTCAGATACGTGAATACTAACCTTTTAAATTTCCTCTGTTTATTTTAGGTCAGATTGACTGGGCTGCATTAGCTCAAGCATGGATTGCTCAGCGAGAAGCCTCAGGGCAACAGAGCGTAGTGGAACAACAAGGAATGATGCCAAACGGACAGGATATTTCAGGAATAGAGTCTGGTCCAAACAACCATAATAATTTTCAGGGGGATCCCAACTTCAACAGAATGTGGCAGCCAGGTTTGTTTTCCTTCCTATTGATTCCTTTTTTTCAGGTAATGAAATTTTATTTGCCAGACATTTTTCAGTGTGAATATGCCCTGTCCCTCAGGTTTCAAGACGCAAAAGTAGCATCAACTAGTTAACTGAGTATCACAGCTGCTACTTTCCAGTCAGGTGTTCCACAGAAAGGGTAACAGTATAGGCACAAAGGTCTGATAACACAACTCAGTAATCTCCATATGAAATAAATAAATTGGTTTTAGAATATACATATGCAAAAGATTCTGTCCCTGAATGTTGTCGAAAGATAAAGTGTTGAATGGCAGTTATATATTTATTCACCTGGATCTTGTTCTTACATCTGATGTGTTTTGTTGCTTATCCAGTAGTAACAGCAGCACTGAAGGCAACAGGACGCCTCAGAATTAAAGAGCATCTGTTGCCCTCTCCTGTAGCGTAATACCTGCTTCTGGCATGATCTTGACTTGTAGAATGACTTCACAGTATAACTGGCAGATGCTGGCTTTAGGTGCCTTAAAATCTTTAAAAAGGAGATGAGCAAAATTCTGTGTGTAAGATATGTTCTTATTATGTGTTTCATATGTTCAGTATTTGCCCTTTTTGACTTAGGTATCTGACCACCATCTGTGTCATTTTTTCAGTTACTGTAAGTTAAAGTTGGTTGAACACTTCTGTTAGTATTGATTATTTTCAGTTCTTTGAAATTCCTAAACTCCAGTTTTAGCCAAAAATTAATTTTCTTTTTAAAGCTTCATAAAATAACATTGGCAATAAGCATGGGGCAGAGACTGGGTACTTTCTGCTAAGAATTTTTCTGAAGTTGTTTTCTGCAAGGTTTCTTATGTCACCATACTATAATGCAATTTGAAATGTGTGAGCAAGGCACTTAGTAAGCCTGTATGCAGGCCTTCTGTTGTCTTGGTGAAAACTGTACTTCATGCTTCATTCTGTTAATGATTGAAGGAATAGCAGCCCCGGTTTTCACTCTGACTATTCAAATCTGTTTAAGTGCAATGTTTAATAAAAGTAGGCTTAAAGTGTCATTGGCGGTTCTTACATGTGCCTACAAAAGGGAGGTAGCCATCAGGTTTCACTTAAGTTTCACCTACCTGCCCTGGGCTATAAGTTATTGTAGCCACATGTAAGAATTTTGACTTTACTATGTGGCAGTGTATACAATGTATTCTACCTGTATTTCTGTATAGTGAGCAGAGGTTTTCACAGAAATTCTGTGTCATTATTGGACAACTTTGTTTTTCATATGATCCTGTGGTGGTAGGTTCTTCCTCCTATGCTTTTTCATCTGTGAGGTGAAGGAGAATAATATCTTAAGTGGTAGTTTTTGCAAATAGTCACAGAATGGTAAAACTGAGGAAGACATTTCGCTGATAATTGTAAATGTTTGGTGCCCAAGCTTACCCAGAAAATGCAGAACAGGAAAACATTTTGGATCTAGGAGTGAGAACAGTGTAACACCTTCTGTTAACAGGAAACAATGTGCCAGTGCATTTTGTTATCATTGGGTATATCATTTTAAGACTATGTTGTTTTCCCAGTTTTTTGGGACACTGGTAAAGACCATGCTGATGCAGATGTGATCCAGCTTCCCTTGATTTAGGCAATGTCATTCTTAATGTGTAAAAGTACTCACAGCTAAATCATAGCATGCATGGCTAGCCAAACTTCACTTATTACTCTGTTTCTACAAAGCTTCATCTTTCTCCATATCCTTCCAAGTTTCTTTTTTGATCCAAAAGTCCTTAACATGCTACTAATAAAAAAGCAAAATGGCAATCTGAAAACCAACTGCATAACTAGCAGACAATTCACTTTGAAGGGATTCATGTTCCATAAGTGAAAACAGCATCTGTTGTATGCGACTTGTAAGCTTTCAAATCAGTTGACTTGAAGTAAACTGGGTGTTTAAATAGTGTCAGATGTTAACACATACATTTATGAACAATAACTCGTGTAAGCTGTACTTAAAGGTTAAAGGATTCTGTCCCTTAGAATGCTTTAGGAGTATTGACTGTAAAACGATTTGATTAATCAGCTGAACATGACCTACCAGGATGACAGTGGGAGTGAAGAGAGTGATATAATCTTTGAACATACAGGAAAAAAAAAAGAACCAAGTAGAAAAACTACGTTAGACCTTTTTAGTTGCTACAGCAGGAGTGAAGAGAGTGATATAATCTTTGAACATACGGAAAAAAAAAAAAAGAACCAAGTAGAAAAACTATGTTAGACCTTTTTAGTTGCTACAGCGATGGATCCAGTTATGATGCAGATGGGAAGGACAGTAAAAATTAGAAAAATTTAAAGAATTGGTAAAGCACTGGATGGAAGGTAGGAGTTAACCTGAGAAGCTAGCTGTTAATTCTGTTACTGGTGAAAATTACAAGGTAGTTCTGTCACAATCTATAAATATCTATATAGTGGACATAATTTTTAGACTGATTTCCGAAGAAGACAACGCTTATGGCCACATAAGCTATTCATTCATTCCTTAAACCCTTTTCACTTTGTTAGCCAATTGTAACTTACATTGGAGGACTTATGACTGTAGCTTATGCTGGGACCTCTGCTACGTATTAGAGAATCCAGGGAATCATCAATTATCAAGACACGAGACTTTGGAAAGCAGGTTTCAGTGGTTCTGCTGCTCACAAACCCATTTGCTTTCTGTAACAGATCTCTTAAATCTATAGCTCATTACTTTGAAAATTGGAACAACATAGAAATAGAGAAGTAGGAGCAGGTGTTTAACAGTTTACACAGTTTGTAAGTGCTATGGTGGCCTTCAATATCACTGGCAATTTATAAAACAAATTTATAGCATCCTGTGTCCATCCAGTTCGCCCCTCCCATGTTTTAGTTCAGCTACAGCTATTTGTATTTTCTTTATTTAGTTGATAAAATCATTGAAATGGTATAATACAGTCTTTAGATTGATGATTCTTTATAACTTTATAATCTGTGTTGCTTTTGAGGATCCTTGTGGTAAATACAAGAACGTTGAGTAATTGGTGACTCTCATAAATTGTACTAACTTGGTATTGAATGTATTCTAAATCCTAAACAGAATGGGGAATGCCTCACCAACCCCCTCACCCACCTCCAGATCAGCAGTGGATGGCTCCAACCCCCGGTCAAATGGAAATCGTTCCTCCATCTGAAGACAGCAACAGTCAGGACAGTGGGGAATTTGCTCCTGACAACAGGCATATATTTAACCAGAACAATCACAACTTTGGGGGACCTCCCGATAACTTTGCAATGGGGCCAGTGAACCAGTTTGACTATCAGGTGAAACATATTTGTTGCTTTAATATTGTAGACGCGCAGAGTTCCTTCCGTGGATGTGTTCCTCTAATATCATCTAACGGCGACTTTCATTCTTCAGTTCTACAAACATCTACAGAATCTGTTATCTGCTAAGATACATTTTTACTAAATACGGAAGAGACTTTAGAGTTTTCAGTTCTGTTCTGTGGCCAAAGGGGTTTTTTTTTTCTATACTAGGAATGAGAAATGGCTGTTGTCTGCAATATTAAAATGAATCACTGTGTTCCAGTATATAAATTAACATTATGTAGTTTTGTGTTTTTAAAAAAAAAAAAAAGGGGGAGGGGGGGAAGGTTCAGAAATACATACTTAAATACACTAGATAATGTGCCATAGGGAACAGTCCTGTATTTGCAGGGAGATAGACTGGATGATCCATTGATCTTTTCCATATCTATCTACTGTGATTCTTTGAATAAACAATGGTATTTCTAAAAAATCCACATCCAATTTTTTCTTCATTCTGGCATATAAGTTGCATAGCATGATAAATCTGTAGGTGGTTTTAGCACTAATAATAGCAGGGGGCATTGCACCAGTCTTTAAACAGAAATTTTGGATCTTTCCCCTATTTTCAGTATTTTTCTTTCAAAACTCTTGACATAAATGACAAACTGTACCCGTTAAAACACCTGCCTCCTGTTCATAAACAAACCCAAGGGAAGATGGGCAGAAATGTGTTTCTATCGTCTGGCCTACTTTTCTCTATTATTAAATTCATTGTTCAGCAATATTGTTAGGAAGTGAACCAATATTTTCAAATACATGAGTTTACTATAATTTCCTTTGTTACTATTGTGGGACCAAGTCTTAAAATTAATTTCTCTAACTACTACAGAAAACTTGTTTTGCAGTCAATAACATAGGGATGCTTGGCCTGAAACTGTAGTGGAAGAGTGCTTCTACCACTCCTGACTTAAATAGATAGTCAAAAGAATACAATAAACAAATATTTGATGCTATAACTTTCTTCCTAAACACTCTCCTCTTAAATAGTTTCATTAGGCATTTCTGGGCAGCTAATATTAAAACAAAAAACCCCTCACGTATGCCTCAAGACTTGAGACTTTTGGATTGTATACATCTTGCTGAGAAACCAGGGTCTGTGCTAAACTTGCATGTTTATGCATTCAATATTTTAATCAGCCATGCTAATAACATCCTTAAATGATTACTGGGAAGTGCACAGTGCAAAATTCTTCTGTAATAAAAGCTTGAACTTTTCATTTTTGTCCTCGTGTAGTTACAAGGAAAGACTGCTAACATAGTTAGACTTTTAAACCCTAATTTTGTATGCTCTTCATTTAACTGCATGCTCTGATGATAAGCTGTCAAGGAACTGCTGGAGATAGATGGTGACTATAGGGCTTAATGTTTAGCACAGTACAAAAGGAAATTGGCTGAAGCCCTATCAGCTTCGCTAGTATCCCTGCTTAAATCTAAGTGTATTCATTAAATACTTAAGGAAAACTTGTTTCTTGGGGACCACAGAAAAAGAGATTGAGAGATCTCAGTAGCCTAGAAATCGTGGATTCCTACTTGCATGGATTTCTGTAGACCGACTTGCGCACATGCTATATTTAGTGTTACATGTGAAGAAAAATAAACTGCATTACTCTTTCAGCATGGGGCTGCTTTTGGTCCACCTCAAGGTGGATTTCATCCACCTTATTGGCAGCCAGGACCACCAGGGCCGCCAGGTCCACCAGCACCTCCTGCACCTCCTCAAAATCGAAGGGAAAGACCCTCATTCAGAGACCGACAGCGTTCACCTATTGCGATGCCTGTGAAGCAGGAGCCTCCACAGATTGGTACATGTTAACCACTCCTTAATGAAAAAACATAAAAGCTGTATTTTCAAAAGAATTGCAAAATTTGAAGACTTTTTTTTTTTAATAAATTAAAAAAGAAGGGAAAGAAAAAGCTATTGTAAATGTTTT
>NW_009258727.1:4574717-4587368 GCF_000687185.1 Egretta garzetta | reverse complement strand
CTTCTTTGTTCTTGGTTTTTGTTTTTATTGGGTTTTTTTTGGGGGGGGGGAAGTTTTTTTCATCTTACAAAACTGTAAACCTTGCTTATATAGATGCTGTGAAGCGTAGAACTCTGCCTGCCTGGATTCGTGAGGGCCTGGAAAAGATGGAACGAGAAAAACAGAAAAAATTGGAAAAAGAGAGGATGGAGCAGCAACGTTCACAGATGTCTAAAAAAGAGAAAAAGGAAAGTGAGGAGGCTGAAGAAGGGGATGGCCCACGGTTACCTCAGAAAAGTAAATTTGTAAGTAGAAGGGTTTGCTTTTTGCTCAGGTTTGTATTTCCTGAAAGGTATCAACTTTTTGGTCTCTTCAAAAGAGAGACTCTGTATTCTTGGTTATCTCTTTATTTCTGTTACTTAAAGTAAAGTTAAGCTGCTGCTTTTTTGGTATTTACGTGGTGTTTTGAAGTTGTTCATGTCTGAGAGGAAAAAGTATATTATTTGATCTGTAAGAGCGAAGAAATTTTTTTCTTTTCTGTATTTTGGGAACATACATGGTCTTTGAAGGTTTGAATTCTAAATCAGTAGCTGAACAAATTCTGATACCTGTATTTGCTAAACTGAGCCCATTTAGGAAGTCTTGTGTTGCCTTCAGTTTAGCAGTTACCTCATTGGTTTGCAGTTCTGAGTACTTGTTTGACTGTAAAATGACAACTATATGTTTTCTTATCTTGTGTGGGTAGAGAGGTTCCTACCTGCGTGTTTATTAGGAGGGGAGAAAAGAAATACAATTTTATGATAACTGTAATACAGATTTCAGTACAAAGTAAATCAAGTTGACTATCATAAATGGAAACTAATGAGATTTACATCTAAGTTTTTCCTGAACTGTATGATGCTATTCTTGTAGGACAGTGATGAGGAAGATGAAGATGCTGAAAACACAGAAGCTGTAAGCGTTGGGAAAATCAGCAGGAGTCCATCACCAGCTCCTCAAGAGGAGCAAAGTGAACCAGAAATGACAGAAGAAGAAAAGGAGTATCAAATGGTATTAATAATATAGTTCTCACTAAGTATTTCTGTCTATTTGCTATGCCTGAAAAATATGAGCAAAGCAAAACACTTTTTCTGTGCCTGATACTGCCAACAGAGGCATAGCACATATCATACAGTAAAGCAGGGTTATATTTGCATGTCTCTTTATAATGCCATCTTTCTCCTATTGACAAGGGTGTAGGTTATATAACTCATATGTAGCACAATAGTGGAAGAATGTAATGACTGCAATCTTTAGATTGATCGTTATTAATTCTATGGTTTGGCTTAGCTTGTCAAATTCCTGAAAGCCTGTAATGATTAAATGCACCCCTGTCTATGCTTCAACCTCAGTTCCTGTGAAAGGGAATTCAGGAAATATATTCTTGCAAGGAAGTGCTAGAAACCCAAGTCCTAGACCAGCAACAGTGTCTGCAGAAACTTCATACTTTGAAATCATAGTTGTATGCTAATTGTACAACTGAAATGTTATTAATGGAGGCCCTGAATTCGAAAAAGTTTGATGAATGTGTTTTTGTAAAACACACCGCCAGACTGAGCAGCTTGGAGAACTAGCTACCGACATTTCAATTTTTGTAGTAAATATGTAATAATAAAATCCTATAAAAGTAACCTCTGATGATTTTTGCAGGATTGGGGTTAGTGAGGCAGCATACCAAACAGAAATGCACTCTTTATTTTTTAAAAGAATAAATGGGGTCGGTCTAAGTACATTTCTGATTTACATATTAATTTGTTGTGTCATCTTTGACATCAGGAATCAGTGCCCTGGGTAGCTGTGTGTAATACAAATGGATACAGTTCACAATCAAAATACAAACTATTCTGAAAGTTTTGAAATCAGGTCAAATTTAAACAATTTCAGACTTATGTTTTTAAGTCACATAATGTGCAGGAGAGTGCTTTCATAGCTGTCAAAAGAAGTGAAGCTCTATGGCTATAATTTGAATGCAGGATTTATTCAAGAGGCTTTAGCCTTTAATTGTATATACAATTTTCTTCAGATGATGCTGACAAAAATGCTGCTGACAGAGATTCTCTTAGATGTCACAAATGAAGAAATTTATTACGTGGCCAAAGAGGTTCACCGTAAAGCAACTAAAGGTATGCCAGTTCTTTTTTTTTTTTTTTTTTAAACGTTTCTTCTGTAAATATTCTATATTTGCATGTCTCTAGAACATTTAACCTCCATAGTTATCCCCCAAGACAATTCCAGTAAAATGCATCCAACTTGGTAGAATTCAAATCCAGTAATCATGTACTGTTGTCCTGTGCAGTGTATTGTGAGTTACTTCAGTTATTCCATTTCTTTCATACAATTCATTTATTTAGTTAAAACGGTACCTTTGTGTCAGTGGCTCTTGAGTCGTAGCTGTTTCTTAATGCTCTCATCTTTATCTCAAGTTCTTAGCTGTTCAGAAGTGAAAAGAGACGAACTTTGAGTCCTCAATTAGTAATTCATTTGCTTTCACTATTAACATGTATTGTACTTACATAACAGATTGTTTTTAACGTAACTGAGTTAATCTAAATATGCAACTTGAAAATTATGTGCAGATGCTGTAACTTTGAAAGTGATTTATGAGCATATATTTGGTTTTTTTCTGTTCACTATTAATTTGCAGTTAAATTCTAAATCTTCGTGGTGAGAAAAATCTAGAATTGGTTTTAAATGGATGATGCGTTTTTAATGTTTCTTCTCTCCCTCCAAAGAACAGCAATAGTAGTAGATTTAACAATACCATAGACTCATGACTATGAAATCGTGGCTATTTGTGTTAACATGTTGTTCCTGTTGTTGATGTGATACAAAGCTCCTGCAAAACAGCTGGCACAGTCCAGTGCACTGGCTTCCCTCACTGGACTCGGTAAGTATGTTCCTTATTTTTGAGAGGGCTTAAAGGGGGAGTTTCGCTCTTGCCTTGCGTTTCTAGAAATTGCATTTTGAAACTAGATATTAATTACCCAGGAGCGTGGGCCACTTTCCAATAACTTTATCATTATCAGCACCTTTGTTTGTTCCACAGGTGATCCTACTGATATAAGTGGGATGGTTTTTGGAGTAAAGGACTAGTCAGTGAGAGTTAGCGTATGAGAATCTTGTCCTAATTTTGAAAATAAATAAAAAACGTAGATAATTTTACTTTTCAAAGTATGGTTGTTTCAGAAGCACACTGCAGTCTTCAGAGAATACTGTTTTACATTTTTCTCCTATTTTGATCCATCCAAACAAGACAGGAAAGTTGATAGAAGAGTAACGTGAAAGTCTATAAATAAAATCATAATCTTTGGAATTACTGTTTTATTGAAAAGGTACATAAGCACAAAGGCTCCCATATCGTATATTACCAGAAACAACACAGGAAAAAGAGATTGAAATTCCAGCTTGTGACACAACAGCAAAAGATCTTTCCCAACATGCTTTTTATCATCTAAAACATACTACAGCAGTGTCAGTGATCAGTTATGTGTTCGTTACCTGGAATTCCGATGAATTAGATTGAATGTTATCACAAGTATTCACGTGTTTTAAAGCTCACTCAATAAAGATCGTAAGAACCTCAGACTGAAAGAAAGTAAAATATCTCCATGTCTCATGTTTAAATTGACTTTATCTTTCTTATCAGTCCAGTAGTTACAATATCTCTAGGGGAGAAGAAAGTCCATTTCTGTTCCATCTCCATACCTGTCAAAGTGCAGTGTTTTCTAAATCAGTATACAAAAATTGATATGGCATTCAGAATTTCTGTAGCCTTGGACTACGGAGGCGGCTGAAGTCATTTCAGAGATGTCTTCTGGGAAAGGTCCCAGGCATTTTCTGTCCGGTTGCTGATACAGAGGCAGGCACTGTTACGATCTCCGCAGGGAGCTTTTTTGCCCTTCCATACAATGGAAAAAGTACTGTGATCACAGTGGTTGCTTGCCGAAAATAGACGAGCTGTTCCAGGAGGAGTAGAACCAGACAGTGAGCATCAATGCAGATATGGGGGCCTTGATCACACCAGTCAAACAACATTGGCACTTACCAGAATAAAGTGACTTCTTCAGAGAAGAGGAAGTGAAGGAAGGGCAATGTTACTCTCCTGTTTGCCCCACAGAAATATTAAGAACAAAGCTTAATCTTTCCTCGTGATAGACTGGACTTTATGCACGCAGGTGGACTGGGTGGTTATGGATCAGGAGACAGTGAAGATGAGAGGAGTGACAGAGGCTCTGAATCATCTGATACTGATGATGAGGAATTACGACACAGAATCAGGCAAAAACAGGAAGCGTTTTGGAGAAAAGAGAGAGAACAGCAACTACTACTAGAAAAACAGCTAGAAGGTAAATCATGTGATGTCTTCTTGCCGTGCTGCTGTATGTGGAGTTTGCTACTTCATGTATGTAAATTGGTGGGAGAGAAAACGCATTTTAAGCCAAAAAATATGAAGCCAAATTTAGAAATAATGTTATTTAGTTAAAAGGTTTTAACAAAAACGATGTTTGAACTACTTGATCAGCGTTAAAAGAGCAGACATGGTGCATATATATCTCTATATGCTGTAGATATGGCACTGTAAATAATAGTATTGCTTTATAAAAATGCACGTGTGTATAATATATTTTTTTTAAATTATTAGTATTTCAGTTGTGACTGGGGGATAAATCTCACCTTTCTGCACCAGACTGCAGTTTATGTAAACTTGGTTCCTAAAGTTGTATACTCTTAAGTATATGAAGCATGTTTTACGTCATCTGAAAAATTTGCTTTTCTATTACATAATCTTGAGCGGCGTGCCTTTCAGAACATGCAGTGGGAGGCTGCAGTTTGTTTGAACTCGCTGTTCTTGGTTGTAGTTGAGGTTTGTCTCCATATGCTGCATCTTCATAACCGGGTTTTTATACCTAATACCGGGGAAAGATTATTGAACCCAGTCAGTTCACACTTAGCCTCTGAGAAGGTGGCAGGCTTGATTTAAAAAAAATACAAGATTAAATCTGTGATTTACTTCTGCTTATCCATACAAGGTAAGGTTTGTCCTTTTGCACCAGTAACGTAGGTCAAAAGGGTATCGTAGTCACCTTGCACTGCTGAAGAGCAGTCTAGATCAACAGATGAATACAATGATAAGAAGTCGTGATCTGAGTTCATAAGGTGGAGGAGAAAGAAAGTGCTATTATGATAGCACTAGAAGTAAGACACATGGATCCCTTAATAAAAGGCTGAACGAGCTAAACTTGTGGTTTCCTTAATATTCCTGTCTCTCTCTGAGTGTTTTAAGATTTATGCATAAAAAGATAGCTGTGTGGAGTGACTGAGTGGTGGCCTATGACCTCTGCCTTCCTAGTGCAGGAAACCAGATGTCAGTTTGGGGACATCTCCATGGAGCTATTTACATAAATATAAATCTGGAGTAAAGAAGCTGATTCTATACACTGAAAGCACTGAAGAATGCTAAACACATGGTCTCATTTGTAGCGGCGTTTAGGAAAGTCAGAAGATTTCTAATATACAATACAGCATCTTCTAATGTAACACTGGCTTCTGCCTGTATTACCTAATAACTCGGGGACCAGATGGAATTGTTTTCTGGGTTATGTTTGACTATCAGTTGCCATTTGGATCACTCTGGGTTTCCGGATGCGGTTTTATTCCCTAAGGTAATTCAGGAACTGATGGCCCACATCAAAAGGCCATTTTTTTGGCTAAAAATGCTGTATGTCAGTTATTTTTTCTGGGTTCAATTTAAAATGGGGAGATAAACTCGGCCGGTGATGCAAAGGATCCTAGGTCGAATAGGAATAAGTAGAATTCATTAAAATTTGGAAACCTCTGGAAAATGCTCTGAAGGTCTGAATTTCTTTATTTTGCTGTATGAAAACCTTAGCCTGATACTCACTACGTTGCTTTTAAGAAACGTATTTTAAATACTTCTGTTGTCTTCTTACCGTGCTTAGAGTATTTTCTGACTACAAAGCTTACATACAGTCTTAACTGACCTTAACTTTCGTTTAGCAAGAGCTTCACCATCTGCCTGTATTAAATGCTGTGGTCTTAACTTTTGCGCTGACTCTTAAGCAAAGAATTACCTACAAGTCTCCTTTTTATGCTATTCCTCCCTTCCTTGGAATTTGTTGGCTATAAAACCTGCTAAAAACAAGGAAAAATCTAAATTGCTTGTATTAGCATTTAGGACTGATCTAAGTTGTCCTCGGAAAACACCATAAACCTGATATTTTCTTTCAAAAAACAAAATTGCATCACTGTAGCAGAAGGTACTCCTCTGAGGCTTTTTTGGGGTAATGAGGCCTACAAAACACAGAAGCACAGCCAATGTTGTTCTGAGGCTGAGAGGCCGCCCACGCGCTGTGTGGGAAATACAGCCTCTTCAGACCAGCCAGGGATTACTCAAACCCAGATGAAGGGGGTTGAAAGGCAGGTGGGAAGCATGGGTACCGCTAGGGGAATGCTGTAGGAAGGAGGAGGGGAGAATCAGGTGTGTCAAAAGGTCGCAGGAGGAAAAAGTACGTGTGTGTACATGAATTTGGGAGTTCTGGTGCTCCAGGATATTCGTTGGAGAACTTTGTCTTAAACCACTGAAACGGGAAATGACATCAAGGACTTGTAAAAGTGTCTGGGTTGTACACTTTTTTTAAACCAGGAGGACAACTTTCCTAGAATTATAAAAAAAGAAAGTAAGTTGTTTGGTAGGTAGTTGGTTATGATGGCAGACAGCATAGTAATTATAAGTGTTGTGAAAGGTGCTTGGAAATTTGGGTTTGCCAAAAGTAACAGTATGGAAATTATTGACATATTACCGTGACACATTATTAATTGCATTTTTCTTTTCCATACCTTTTTTTTCAGAAGAAAAGCTACAAAATGAAAAAGTTTCAAAAGAGATGAATGAATTTATCAGCAAAGAACAAAACAGTAACATGGCATCACAGGAGGCAAAAGATCTTGAAGCAGATATGGTTCATGAAAAGAAAAGATCTCCAAATGCAGTCGCACCTGATATAGAACTCAAAAAAGAGGGTAAAGAGAGGACAGGGAGGAGCGGGTCAAGAAGCTCTAGCAGTGGTAGCACTAGCAGCAATAGCAGAAGCAGTAGCAGTAGCAGCACTGTATCTAGTTCATCCTATAGCACTAGCTCAGGTAGTAGTCGCAGCTCTTCGCGTTCTTCCTCTCCTAAAAGGAAGAAGAGGCACAGTCGCAGTAGGACGCCGTCACATAAAGTTAGGCGCAGTAGGAGCAGGAGTTACTCCCACAGGAATAGGAGGGAGAGGAGTAGGAGCAGGGAGAAAATAAGGGAAAGGAGAAGATCAAGTAGAAATCGCAGTGCTGAAAGAGGGGAGAGGCGAAGAAATCTGAGTCCTTCGAGAGAGAGAAGCTGGGATAGACGTAGAAGTAGCAGCCGTTCAAGAGACAGGCGAGCCAACCGTGCGAGCCGCAGCAGAAGCAGGGATAGACGTAAAACTGAAGAGCAGCGTAGAAGCCCTACTGGAAATAGGCACAAACATAAAAGTGAGGGTAAAGATCAAGAAAGGAAGAAGGAGCAGGGCGGAGGTATAGATAAAGACAGGAAAAAGAACAGAGAAAGGGAGAGAGATCAGGAAAAAAGAAAAGAAAAGCCCAAAAAAGAGGAGAAGGAAAGTAAGGCTGGCAATCATGACGACAGTAGGTTAAAGAGAAAAAGAGACAGCGAAAGAACTTTCTCTCGCAGTGATTCAATATGTGTGAAAATAATAAGGCAGGATTCCAGACAAGAAAGCAAAAAAATTTGTACCAAAGATAGCAAAAAACGGTCAGGCTCCGAATCTAGTGCAAGGAGTAGTTCTGAATCACCAGGAAGCAGTAAAGAAAAGAAGGCTAAGAAATCGAAGCATATTCGGTCATGCTCCATGGAGAAATCTCAAAGGTCTGGTAAGAAGGCAAGCCGCAAACACAAGTCTAAGTCACGATCAAGGTAGTATACTTTTTAAGTATTTTGTCTGACTTTTTTTTTTTTTTTTTTTTTTTTTTTTTTTATTTTTTGATATTCGTCTTCATGTGTACGGCATATGAACTTTTTTTTAATAAAGTATGGTATTTATTAAATTTTCTGTCTTAGGCAAAAGTAACTTTGGAAAAATCTTTTAAAACTATTAATTACTAAGCCTAAAGTGTGTGTGGGTTTGGGGGTCTTTTATTTTTTCCAATTAACTTTTTTCCCCTTTTCCTTTATTTTTCAGATCAACGACTCCTCTTCGTCGTAAACGCTGAGGAATTTATGGCACCAGTGCTATGATGTTTAAAAATTCCATGAGTTATAAAAGGCTTGTCTCATTATAGAGGCACATTGTGGCTATGTAGGTGAAACCAGAATCCTTTTTTTATCTGTAAATAGGTGTATTTTTTCCAAATGCTGCTCAGAATTAAATACCTAATAGGATTTCTTTGTATTACATTTTTTCAAGAACGGTAGTGCTTACTAAGAATATAAACCAGGCCATTCTCTTTCAGCTGTAATGTTCTTAAAATTACTATTGAATGTACTGTGATGTCAATAAAGCTCTTTAGTTCATTTTTTGTTTAAAATTCTTGCACCTGAATTTTGTGTTAAATTGTAGGAAGTACTTTTTTTTAAAAAAAAAAGAAAAAGGCAGCTTTTTTTGGTATAACAAATTTTTAAAGTACTTGAAAAAGATTTTAACGTAAAACACTTGTCAAAATATGTAATCCATGGACATGATGAGATTAATCTATGGGGGGGGTGTGGAATAACAAAGACAAGACATCTTTTTTTTTTTTTTTCCTTTAGATATGTGTAATAGATTTTTAATAACCTTTTTATTTGGACAAGCAAGTAATATATGCTGTGTGTGTAAAATATGGGTCACTGTAATACAAGCTATACTTCAACAGACTGAACCCCACTAGGACTATGTGCAACTGACTGATCTTGTGTGACAGTGTTAAGCTCTGGAACTCTATTCCTCACCCGGTTTTCAGAGAGAACTTTCTGGATGTTCAGGGATATTACAGGAACAAGACTCAGTATTTTAGATGTTTTTATGGAATATATTTATAAATGGTATTCAGTACACATTAGCAAACTGACAATAGGTTAGCTTTACATTTTGGCACATGCATTAAATGTGTAGTAAACATTAAAGCTGGTTATTTTTGTTAGTGTTACGAGAATTGTGATCCTGTAAAGCTAATACTCGTTGATTAGACAGCAATGTAACTAAAATTTTGTTTTTAAAATCACCATACAGTGAAAGATGTCACTGATTACCTCTCCCTTCAGGAAATGAACTATTGCTGTTAGTTAACGAGAGTGTGAAATAATACTATTTAAAAAAAAAAAAAAAAATCCAACAATACACAACCCTAGGCCAGTGACTGTTACAGAACAACGTTAATTCAGGAAAAGATTGGAGATCTGTGCCTAGAAGGTCTGATATGGTACCAATTGTGAAAAAGATAAAAGGCTTAACATCAATGTAAGATCTCTTTGATGGCTGTATCTTCTAAGGAAAAAATATACTAGTACAGGCAACTTGCAAAGCATGTCTTCATGAACAGATTAATCCATTTAACTCTAATTAGAGTTCAGCTATGCAGCGGTTTTGCCAGTGTAATTTTTTTCATAAATTAGACGCAGAAGTAAACTGCTTCAGTGCAAAGAATCACATTTTAACTATACGTTTATTAAGCAAGCTAATGGCTGGTGAATACATGCATGTTTATCAAAACACTGTTACAGATAAATAATTAATCAGTTATATATAACACCCCCCCCTCCATTAAGTCCTTTTGCATAGAGTAAGCAGTCATAACTATTAGCAAAATAAGGCATAATTTGCAACACACTAATTTTACTTGCATTGGTAGGGATATAAGTAAGGATGTATCGATCCAATCTCAGTACGCTATTGGCTCTTGGTAAAAGTGAGGATGCTTTGAAAAGTAGGTAGCATTACAGCTCAGATGTCTTAGCAGGATGTCTTTTGAGAGAGAGAGAGAGAGAAGGAAACTAGAATTAAGTTTAAGAAAAGCTATTGAGGAATACAGTTTCCATGATGCATTGAATTTGATTTTCAGTTCAGATTTTATATTCTCTGTCTAATAATAAAAAAGATTGTGTATGAAAAGCTTTATATACTCTGCCAAGAACTGGAATTCTGACACTTCCTGTAAATATGAAAATTATTTTTTTGACACAAATGCACTTATATGGGTAGTGACTGTATGCCAATAAAAAGAGCATACGATCTCTGTATTTAACTGTTTCAGAAATCTTACTAAACAGCATACTCAGCACACCAGTCATTAAAAATACATGGGTACTCTGTCAGCTTCACAGGCATTAGACTTCTTCGTGTTTTAGCAACTCCCTTACGGATGTTTTTCAATGGTAAAGGCTAAAATAACGTCCAGTCTTTAATTCTATACATCCGAAGTGATGTGCAAATACATACAAAAATGGGGAATATATACAAAAACGGGGAATGTATCATGTTGGCAAAGCCTCAGTTGTGTCGTTGCTCTATTCTTTTACATTTTAAAATAAACTCTGCAAAAACACTTCAGTGCACTGCAGGAGAGCAAGACGTGTGCTTTTGAATGTCACGCAGCAACATGGCCTTCGGAGGCGGTTCCCTTGAAAAATTTTTTCTGTTAATAAGGGATGGTGTGGAATCAAGTGAAAAATGGTTTCCATGCAAATTGTTTTGAAGATGAGTACAACAAACCCAATGTGAAGACATACCCCAAGGTACCCGTTATGCCATCTAAGAGCGGGAACTGGCTGTGGCCATGGATAAGCCGGAAAAAAGAGTAGTTGGGTAAAATACGCTAGCTTTAAAGATTGAGCAACTACACGCCTGTTGAAATACGGCATAATAACTGATTTGGGGGGGAAAAAAAAAAATCTGTTATTTGTGTCGTTAAGGCCCTGTCTTGTGGGAGAGGTTAGAGTCTAGGCTGCTGCTTTTAACTGCTGTGGTCTTAAAGTCAGTCTTTAATAATAGAAAAATGGAATAGCTACCTCTAGCTTAAAACCAGCTTATCCTGACCAGCGAAATACTTGCCGGTGTGCGTGTATTTAATTGCTTGTTACTAAATTTTTTAAAAATCACGAATGCAAAAGCACTGGCAACGTAAGGATTGGCTCGCTCGCTCCAGGTTTTGCGTTTGCTTTGCTAAATAAATGGAAAGCAATACACTAATTTGCATAACTAATATGCAGAAGCACACTTTGAAGGAAGGCTTCGTTTATGTCTTCAGGAGACCGTGTGTCTTGGCATAAAGGATATTGTTGAGCTTTGTTTTTTTCAGTAGCTCTGAGGTGCTACTAATGACTCCTAAGTCCACCGCACCCTGAGCTTTACCGGATGGGAAGTAGGTGCGGAGAGAAGCGGTGCGCATACTCATTAGGCAAGTTTGCCATCTATTTAATTGCTGCTGAGACAAGCTGCTTCTGAGATCTTTCAGCAGTCCTTATTTAGCTTTAAAAAAAAAAAATCCAAACTTTTAACTACTGCATGAGTTACACTGTATTTACAGGGGGCCTGGAAAAGGGCAGCTTTCAAGCAGTGAGGGTTGTAGCACTGAGCAAGGTCAGTGGATAAAGCAGACCAGCGTTAGAGGGAGGAGTGAGTCAAACCACCACTGGTTTTGCTACTCCAAACCTCCTGCTGCCTGGAGGGTGCTCCTACCCTGGCTTTGTGCTGGCTCACGCCAGCATCCGCACAGTGGGCAGGGAACCCGGCCGCTGCAATCCGTCTGCCCGGGAAGTATGGGAGCGCTGCCAGCTGCTGCTTCCATGGCCTACCCTGCCCTTGCTCCGCGCCGCTCCCTTGCAGCCGGCTTTGGTTTTCATGGGACTTTCTCATGAGACTTGCAGCTCAGTAAAGTGTCAGAAAACCATTCTTTTAAAAAACTGGCTTAATTCTTCACCATTTAAAGCATGTTAAACCAGCTCACTGTAGGGATCTGAAAAAGCCAAAGCCTGCCAAGAGGAAAGAGGAGGGGCAGAAATGCTCCCTGCGTCCATCAGCTCTGAGCTGCTCCTTGCATGCGGATTCAGGCCCCTCGACTGGACCTCAGTCCAGGGCCCTGGGCAGCAGCGCCCGGGTGAGGGAGCGGGGAGGGCAGCCTCGTCCCTCCTGGGCCCCGGCCCAGACTTGGCCTGCGAATCGTGGCAGGGCGGCCTCTGCGACAGGCGGCAAACCAGCGCGTGGATGGTTCCCGGGAGGGCGCGCTCGGGGGTCTTGAGTCTCGAGCCTGGCCATTTTGGGGGGGGCCCCAGAGCTGTGCTCCATCGCTTCTCTCCCGTGCCTCCCCTCGCCCAGGAGTCGTTAAATTTGGGCCCCGCCATGCAAGCCCAGGGTGCTCCTTGGCAATAAGGGAGGCGGAAAGCCGCTCCGGGGCGAGGTGCACGCGCAGGGAGCAAGGGGGCAGCAAGGACTCTAGGGGTCCCTTCCAACCCAAAACATTCTATGATTCTATGAATTTAAGTGAAACCACCGCGTTAGTTTTCAGCAGAGCCCCAGGTGCCGCGGAGCCCCCGCGGGGCAGGGCGGGCGGGCAGGGCGCCGAGCCTGCCGGCTCTTGCTTCTAACCAACACGCCTGTCCAG
>NW_009258727.1:4554697-4573871 GCF_000687185.1 Egretta garzetta | reverse complement strand
GCCTTCCTCGCCCGGTTGCGCCGCGTTCGTGCTCGCAGTCGTGCTGCTAACGCTGCTCTGTGAGCCAGCCTAACGCCGAGCCAGCCTAACGCCGAGCCAGCCTAACGCCAGCCCACCAGGTCTCCTGCGGCAGGCCCCGGTGGGCTCTCCGCACGTCCAACAGGGCTCTCCTAAGGGAGACGACTTCCCCCGCCTTGCCACCTTCTTTGGCCCCCGTGCAGCCCTTCAGCGTGGGTTGTGTTCTCAGAGGTGGCTGCAGATCTCTCCATCGCTGACTGTGGCCTGAAATCATCATCAGGCGGCCGTTGCTCTGGGGGCAATGAGGTGTTGGCTGTGTTTTGGGGGTTGTTGGTGACCAGGCAGCAGCCGGCTGCGTTATGCCTGAGTGTGCGTTTTGCCTGGCAGAGCCGAGCCGTGCGTTGGCAAAGCAGACGTGGAGAACAGGTTTTAAGGTGGTGTCCTTGGCCTGTCTCTGCACTGTCCGTGAGGTTTTCTTAAGTTTCCTTACCAGTTTACGTGATATAAAATGAATGCACAGACATATTTCTTATTCCAGTATGTAATGAAATGGGGATTGGAGCCCTGGGTTGATAACTCATAAGGGTGTGTGTGTATGCACAGCTGGTGGTCAGAGTAAATGTTTGGGTGAAATTCTCACGAACTGCAACATTTCAGCTGCATGAAAAGTTCCTTTTCATTCAGGCTCTGAAAAATGTCATCGTGCATATTTTGAGAAGTACTGGGATGGTAAGCTAGCATATGCGCTTTTATTTAATCCCCGTGCACTCCCCAAGTACGGTAGTGAGCAAATGTGTAAAGATTTGCACAGTTAGTATTGTTGTTCTCGAGCAGCATTGTTAAACCAGGTTTTTTGCCTGTGGGCTCTCCTAAAGCTGATGTTTTCCATTCGGTTGCCTTTCTTTTATTTCTGCAGATGACCATGCTGATCTGTCTTTTCAGACAGGCCTGAGAGGTACCCTGCAGCACTACAACTGGAAAATACAGCTGAAATCCACTAGCGCTCTGTCTGCCTCTCTGGCTGAAATAAAAAGTGGCGTGTAAGTGCTGTAGCTAAAATAATCCTATGTGACGAGGACTATCATTTTCTATAACAATTTAATTTTACTTTGGGACAGAGTCACATGAAGTAATTTTTAAATCTCACAAGTGTTTAAATGTTTGATGTGGCCTATTTCTGTTTTACTAATTAATAACTTAAAAATGACAGGTGTGCAGTCATCTGTTTTGGAAGATACTTCATACATACAGTGATTAAACTCTGTTTTTAATGAAGCATAACTAGAATCTCTAAAGGACCATGAGTTTTATCTCCCCCCCCCCCCCCCAGTTTCTGATGCAAAATTTGTTTTTCCCATATTTCATCTGACGTGAAATACCGGTATGAGCTTCATGACATTCAGCTTGCTTTATTTAGGCTCACCTTGAAGAGACGTTTCAGTACTTCACACTCATCAGTGGATTCAAAGGAAATGAAAAAATTCCAGCTCCTCGCGCATAAGTGGTGGGATGAAGAAGGAGAATACTCAGCCCTTCATTCTATGAATGATATTAGAGTGCCATTTATTAGGTATAATTTTGAAGACAGATTTTTTTTTTATAGATGTACTATTTCTGCATGACCTCAGAAAACACTGTAAAAGAAAAACAATGATCAGTACTTACGATAACTGCATATTGCATCTACTAAGCCACCTTGTGCGTTTGCCCTTGATCACCGTGTCCCTTTTCTTTCAGAGATACTCTGTTGAACATGAGCAGTAATTATCATCTGGGAAAACCACTTTCTGGAGTAAAAATTCTCGATGTTGGCTGTGGTGGTGGACTGCTAAGTGAGGTGAGCAACAGCGTGCTCTGGTTTCTCTTGTTAAAAAGAATCATAGAATCATAGAATGTTTTGGGTTGGAAGGGACCCCTAGAGGCCATCTAGTCCAACCCCCCCGCAGGAGCAGGGACACCGCTAACTAGATCAGGTTGCTCAGAGCCCCATCCAACCTGGCCTTGAATGCTTCCAGGGATGGGGCCTCCACTGCCTCTCTGGGCAACCTGTTCCAGTGTTTCACCACCCTGATTGTAAAGAATTTCTTCCTTATATCTAGTCTAAAAAAAAGCATACAAGCTTTTTGAAATGTCTTACTGTTACACTGTTTAATTTCTAATCCTCCAAGGAGAAGCTTTTCTCTCTTGTCACGTATTAGTTACGGAATGTTTTGGAGTGCACTGCATTCTACAAACCTCACAGAATATTTGGTTGCATAGCAGTGGTGGTTTACAGAAAAGGAGGGAGTTGGTAGCGAGAACTTCTAAAATCCTGGGATTCATCAGAAAAGTAAGATTTCAGACACTGTGAAGAACAGGAGAGAGGAAGAACGATGTAGAGGTCATCTAGCTTTCTTCTGGGCCATCACAGTATGACAACTTTTTTTCTCTTCACTTTTTCTTAATTTGGAGCCTAGGCAAGAATGACAATCCTCGTCATCAAAGTAGTATTTTCAGATATACATCTGTTCTTCAACGTTTATATCTTTGATTTGCTTACGTTCAGTTTTTTTGTATTGGGATGGGGATTCTCACCTTTGCTTTGATCTCGTGAGAAAGGCATGGAATACTGTCCAACACCCGAGAGTTACCTCCTGTCTGTCAGGAGAGATTCTCCTGGTACAGGGGCTGATGCTACAGCTGCTTCCCGAGGTGTCTACACAAACCTTGGACTGAGAAGTAACTGTTTGTGGTGGAACCCTTTGGCCACACAGGCTGTGAGCAGTGCTATATCCCATCAATAGGCTAGGGATGGCTTGCGAATTTAGGATTGCAGGTCTGGCTGAGTTACTCTGGGAACTTCATCAGCATCTGAAACAAGATGTTACAAAAGGACTTGAATCTCTCCCTGTGTTTTTTTCCCTTCCCTTCTTTTATTCTGAGCAAAATACTGTAGTCTTGCAAGAGTCTGCTCTCCCACAAGGCTGGCAAAGCTGGTGTGCTGCCTCACCTTCTCAGGCTGAACAACCGGTGCATTTCAGGCTGGAATAACATACGTGTGGTCATGTTCTGCAGCCTGTTTCAGTTTCAAAAGAGGTGATGACTGAGGTGTTAACCCATGAGTAAGAGGACACTGGAGAAACTTGAGTGACAGCCAAGCCTGATGCTATCCTATTAAACATCAGTGTTTAGTTCTGGACAGTGAGAAAGTGCCAGAGATAATAATATATTAAGTAACCATTAAAAAGATATGAGGATTCACTGTTACAGGTGGATGTTGAAGAAAGTAATGACAGTAATTAAATAAGGCATTGTTTTCCCCTCCTTTAAGTACTGTGTTGATTTTTCCCCTTTGTTTTCCCTCTATCGGAGGGTAATGGGCGAGGAAATCTTTATTTGGTGTAACCAAATGGATTCAGACCAATTTATTCTAAAAGGCAATTTATATGTTTATATTCCAGTATATAATTTTCTTTGCTTTAATAAACATTTCAAACAAAACTGCTGGATCAGAGCTCATCATTTATTGTTGTTTGTCTTGTTCTCTGATAGAGGTTTCCTGCGCTGTGTATGTACATTGCAAAGTTGCAGACACCTTTAAGTAAATTGTTTTAATGCAGAGAATAAATTATACTCTGTATTATTAGCCTCTGGGTAGACTGGGAGCTTCGGTTACTGGAATTGATCCTCTGGAGGACAACATTAGAACAGCAGATCAACACAAGTCATTTGATCCGGTCCTGGCCAAGCGAATACAGTACAAGTCCAGTTCACTGGAGGAGATTGTGGAAGAGTGTATGGAAACCTTTGATGTAATCGTAGCTTCTGAAGTAGTGGAGCATGTGGCTGACCTTGAAACCTTTATCAAGTGTTGCTCTCAGGTGTTAAAGGTAAGAGAGTTTTTGCTTTCATTATTGGGAATATTTATTCTCTTTTATTATTAAGCCTTTCATTTGAAGGAATGTGAAAACACCTACATCTGCATTCATCTCTCTACCTTGAAGTCTGAACCATGCTCCCAGAGGTGCCTTCCACTCTCCTCCATGATGCAAGTACATCTTCCCAACTTGAGAAACTAAATTCAGAGGAATTTTATTTCCCCAACGCTGCCTTAGAAGAGTGTTAATGGCATTACCTAGCATTGCAGTGTTGCTCTGCATCAAGACCTTAAGAAATCTGGTTGCATCTGATTTCACCTAGGGGAGAGAAAACGTGGCAGTGCTGCTATTGATGCACGGCTATGGCTCTGACCGCATTGAAACTGGTTGTAAGGATGTTTCTGACTCATAAGATACTATTCCAGCTCTAGCATCGCATCAGATGCGCCCACCGCATTGCTTTTGAAGGGTCATGGTTATGCTTAGAGATAATTGGGTGGTGTTTTATTCCTCTTGATATTATTTCATTTGTAAAGAAGGATGGTAACCCCAGTACACAAGCAGCAGCTTTCCTTTAGTATTTTGATTTATCCTTCTGGTCATCAGAAGCAATATAGATTATTTGAATGGAATACTTAACTAATTTTCAGCCTGCCATGGGCATAGAAATTATCCTTTATTTCTACCAGACAGTCTCTTAGGTACTTAGAATTCATTTCTGGCTTTGGTTTTTTGACCCTGTAATTGTTAAAACAAGCACAGCATTCAGCAATCATAACAATTAGGCAGTATGACACATTTTACATTAGCTTTAATTAAAAAAAAAAAAGTGTTTCTGTTTACAACAGGTATTGTCTGTACCTTAATGCCTTTTATTTATCCATTTCCTGGGCAATGTTATGTTATAAGTGACTTTGTTCGATGTTTTTTGGGGAAGGAAATGGTTATCAGACCATCCAAGACCTCGATAATGTTGACTGTTTTGATCTTGTTATGATGAAGATGTAGACTTGTAGATAGATAAGACAAATTATGTGTTTTAACGTGATCAAATTTGCAATTTTAAAAATTAAATAGTCTTCTAATTGAACATTTTAATCTTTTCATTAGCCTGAAGGTTCTTTATTCATTACTACAATCAATAAAACGCAGTTGTCCTATGTTCTGGGAATTGTGGTTGCAGAAAAGATAATAGGCATTGTACCGGAAGGAACGCATGAGTGGGAGAAGTTTGTTCCCCCGGAAGAGCTGGAGCGCCTCCTGGAATCAAGTAAGTTCCAGGCCAGATGGTGGGAATGCAGAGAGACACTCACATGCTCCCTGTAGAAATGGCAAGGGGATAAGATAGGTGGGGTGAGTGCTAACAACAATACACGGCCTTTTCTGCGTGAGTTACCAGTCATATGAGTATCGTTTCTGGTCAGAAGGCACTACTGCTTACTGGATTTTGCTTAAAGTAAATGAACTAAGTGGAGTCTTAAGAATGCAGAGATTACTCAAACAAAATCACTGTTACGGGTGCCCCACTCTTTGATAGCCTAAGTGAAAATGCCAAGGTTTTCCGTCCTGTTCTGGTGGCAGCATGCATGCTCTGAAGTGGTTCGTGTCCTCGAGGCCAGGTTTGAGAAAATAACCGTATTGGCACTCCAGAGCAGCACTGCTGCCACTGCATTGTTTATTGTCTTCCCCTTGGGAGAAGGCATTTTTATTTTTGGTTGCTGCTCCGTGTTCTTTATTCATGTTAGGTTACTAAAATATTTCTTCAAAAATGTGAAGATGAAACCTACCACAAATCCATTAGTCAGTATGATACTGATTTGAAGAAGTAATTAAATTGCCCTGCTTTGATTACTTTTAAAATCAACAAAGCGCTGAGCTGGGAAGAATTCTGCCCATTGCCCTCCTTCCCTGCAGATGTTTTAAAGCCCTCTCACCAAATATTTCACTTTGCTTTAGTTCACTGTAAAGAAGCTGAAGTATGAGTTGAGCTATTCTCTTGGCAAGGCCTTCTCCTGGCACTTGGCGGTGATGCAGTAAGGAACATGACTAATACCGGTTCATATGCTGGTGGTTCTTTCCGTTCTGCCTTGAAAAGGAGAAGCCAGTGCAGTGGAGTCATTTGTTCTGACAGGGCCTTTGTTTTCTGCCTTCCCTCACGTATGCTGCTGGGACACGGCAGAGCCATGCAGCGAACTGAGAGCTGCTCAGCAGGGAGTGCTAAATCATTCTTTACTTGCACTGAGTTCTTGGTGCCATTCCTTTGCCTCTTTCTTATATTTTCCATTCCTAAGGGGAATCTGCAGAATCCTTCCAAAGATAGGCTTAGATTTTCATTTTGAAGCATCTGATGTCAATCCGAAGTATGTCTCCACCTACAGAAAACGTTACCGGTCACCCAAAGGTGGCGGTGTGAAGTTGGGGCTGCCGAGGGGTGGGCCCGCTGCCCCCGGCCGTGCCTGTTGCCACTGCTTGCGGTGGTGTCGGACAAAGGCCGGCTTGTGAAGCGCGGCTCGGAGGAAGAAGCGTGTTTCAGACATGCTGTTCCAAAGGGTTCAATGTTGCAGTGACTTACAGTATTTAAGAACATCTGTTGCTTTATGCCTTCTTTCTTTTCTAGATGGCTTTTTGGTCAAGACTGTGAATGGGATGTTGTATAATCCCCTCTCGGGGTCGTGGAGCTGGATGGAAAACACGAGCATTAACTATGCAATGCACGCTGTGAAATCCGGGGCTCGGGGACAATCAAGCCCAACAGACGCCCCATCAGGGATGGGAAGTGAACAGCCCTCAGCCACAGCTGGCACGGCCATCTGACTGTGGGAGATGTGTGCTGATGGACTGCCACCAGGAACAGAAAAGATGGTTTTACCCAGATGGACATAATAAAACGTTTTGTAACAACATGCTTGCTGTTTGCATTAATAATGCTTACCCTATTTTTGGCCAAATATTTTAGGGCAGTCTCAGGAAAAAAAAAGTGCCGGTTACCTCAGGAATCATTTAAGATTGAAATGAGCAAAGCTTTTAAAGAGTATTTTTATAAGAAAGTAGTTTCAAATTCTTGGACAGGGAAATGCAAATTATTCTGTCAGTAGCTTGGAGGAAGCTCTTTTATGTGATGGCTTTTTCACTCCTATCGGATCTCCATAGAATAGTAGCTTAAATGTAGAATACACTTAAAAACACAGTGATGTATGACAAATAAAATGCCTGAGATATTTAAGTTACTCGAGTGAGTCAGTTAAATATACGAAACACTTAAAACCCACAAACACTTGTTTCTATATTATGCTTTCTCCCTGAGAGGAGGAAAAAAAACCCAAACAAAGCAGCAAACCTTTTCTGTTGGGTCATGCGATTTCCAGAGCTGATGTGAGCTAACTGGAGTGGAAGAAGAGTCCCCTAGACCAGGGTGCCTCAGCTGTCAGAAGTCTCTTCACCATAGAAGCACTTGTATCTGTGCCTATTATTTCAACTCTCTACCCCTACCCAAATTAAAGGAAGTAAAGTTGCGGGTAAAATTTTACTAAGCAGCCAGAGCTTTATGCTAGAAAAATGATAGGTCAGCAGTCTGTCTGAGAATTGAAGTGCCGTACCTACTCAGTCTTAAAGTCCTAGTGCCAGGTTAAGGAAAAGTGTTGATCTGCAATGAAATAGGACTTTCTAAATAAAATGTCTTGTGTGTGTCCATGGCTGTATCTCTTTCCTTCTCTCTTACTCTCCTCTCAGCTTGTGTACAGGCAGAGATGTTGGCTGGCTGTGTTTTACCAACTTAGAGTTTGCAGGGATGAAAATGAAACACTCTGGGGCTGGGTTTTTTGGGGTTGGGTTTTTTTTGTGGGTTTTTTTTTTTTGCTGGTTGGTTGGGGTTGTGTTGTTGTTGTTACTTGTGCATTTCTCCTGTGGTAGAGTTTGGTGGGCTGTATTACTGTGTTACACATTTGCATTCTTACTGCCTTGCTACATCTGCATGTTGCCTTGGGATCCAAGTTTCATGACGGATCTGATGATGCACGGAAGACTACTGTTAATTTATAATGGAAATAATAGTAATTCATAGGTACTAAGACTGAAGAGGATTATCTAGCGTGATCGCTTCCATGACAATAAATTCTGCTTTATAATACCTGTTTGGGCTGTAGCTTGGCTTTGGGAAGAAGATTCATCTTGGTGTAAAGAGTTTGGTGATGGAGAAGCCACTATGTTGGTAAGTAAATTGTTCCAAAATTTCATCAGCTGAAGTGATCTAACCTCAGATCCCAGCCAGCGATGTCTTAATGTCTTCATTTTTTAGGTTGAGGACCTCTGTCTTGTAAGTGTAGTTGGTGTAGTTTTGAGTCAAGTCACCCCTTAATTTTCTCTTGGATAAATGGACTGAGGTTATCTCTACAGCTGTCACCACTACACTGTAAGTTTCTGCGTTCATAACAAATTTTGTGGTAAACGTCTTTTTTTGAAGCATGACAGTGGAAATGGATGCAGCATTTCAGTAATGGTCTCACTAATGCTGTCTGCAGGAAGAATGCCTCCATTCTCCTTCTGCCTGATCTCCTTCTTTTGCACAGCAGTCTCTGCTCCGTTGGTCGTGCATGTAAAGCAGCACGTGGTGTTCAGGAGAGGAGCGGCACCAGAGCAAACCGTGGAGCCAGAGCAGATAACCACCGGTCTCTTGTTCCTATTGGTGCGTTTAGGCATGTGGGTGAGTTCCCCTAGCCAAGTAATTAACTTGTAAGTTATTACAACTGTATGACTGTTTGTTTTAAATTTTATCAACAGTGAATGGAAAGAAAAGGTATCCGAAAACCATGAAGACCTGGACAGATTCCTGGGGTAGCCCACTAGAAACATCTACCAAGGGGGACAGTCGCCTCTTCACCTGTTTCTCTGGGGACCTGTCAGGTGAAACAACAGGTAGATAAAACCAGGATAGAACAGCTGATTTTTTATTTGGTCTGAAAATCCTAAGTCCAGATGTTTGTATAACTAGCTGTTACCCTGGCTTTCTCATCTTTTCCTGTCTTCCCACCTGCTTGTATTTTTTCATTAAGCTGTGAGCTGCCTGGGGAAGGAACTGTTTGGGGTTTTTTTCACCGCTATTTTTGTTGCACTTAGCACAGAAAGCCTTTGATGCCGCTTGGGTTCTCTGCCCAGGCTCACAAAAGGGCTCGTGTAACCTAATTGACAATGGCTAGCATTTAGGCAACAAGCACATGGATCTGATTGTCCATGGATACCTCTGTTTTTGACAAAAAACGTATTGCAAGCACCTGACCTTTTGCCCCTGCATGTGGTATGGGAGCCCTGTTCAACCTAGGAGAGTTCAGCGAGTGGCGTGGGCAAAGGAGCGGGCACTGCTTGAATGGGTGCTTGCACTGATGCCGTGTCCCCAGCGTGATCCACCCTCAGTCTCTAGCCCACAGTTTTCCTCTCCTGGTGGAGTATCTTTGCTATTCTGGCTGCATTTCATCCCTCTGGTTAAAACAATCTTTTTTTCAGCGAGAAAGTAAATGATTGAACTAGAGATCATTTTAGTGAGATATCAAACATTGCCAGAATATCCTACACCTTGCTTTTTAGCTGGTTTGTTTTTTTTTTTAATCCTTGCGTTATTCATAAATGTGCACCTGACACTGTAATCAAATTCAGTACTGTGCACTGAATACGTACTACGTATTCATCCTGCAAAAACTTTTTTCTTAAAATCTGTGCATAGGAAACCAATAGAGATTTCACGCTTCTCTTAGCCCAGTTGCTGTGGAAATTTGATAGGTGCTATTGAAATAGACAGAATTTAAGTCAAGTAAATTTTGGCTTTCCTGTTGCAAGTTGTTTATGAGTATAGGAGCTATAGCTTTGACGCTTACAGGAATAGTGGTGGTAGAAGGCAAAAAGTAATGTTATAGCACCAGGCACACACCTTGGATGAGGGGTGAGGCAAGAGGTGATTCCTGCCTTGAGATTGAACGAAAGTCATATGTGGGGCTTAGTTTCTTTTTTTCAGCCTCTGTGTTTATTTGTGGTTGTAGACTCTTAAATCTGCTGTTCCCAGCCATTTGTTTCTGCCACACAACAAACTGGAACGAGGAGCTGATCTGGCAAAAAAAAATCCAATGGAGCAAACTGCATTGTTCTGGGTGGTCTCAGCCGTTCAGCTCTGGTGTGGCTCATTGTGTTCTCTCCCTCATCAGTCCACACGGTTCCATTCCCACCCCCTTTGCTGAGGCTGATGCTTGTCTGGGTTGTAAACCTTTTTTTTTTTTTCTTTTTTTCACCTTGGGGCGCTGCTGGTGGTTGTGCTGTTGAGGGAGCTGAATTATCCCACTGTCAAGGACTTGCCACAGGAGGCAAGCAGTGGGAGCACATGGCCAGGGAGAGGGTAGGGGCCGAAGGGGCTGGCTCACCCTGCCTTGTGGAAAGGCTCTCTCAGATAATAACCGATACGCACAGTGCACTCAAGCCCAATAGTAGTAGTACAAGAGCCTCAGAGGAGATCTGCATTTAATTCCATCTTTAAATAAAAACAGAACTTGAAGTTTCCATGATGTCTCATTATGGCATCTCATTACCCATTCTTCCCTGGCAATGCAGTGACATTTCATGGCTGTTTTTGCAGAACAATTTCTTTACGCACTTTTCCACAACTGCTCTGTGTCAGGTTCCTAGGGAATGGAAAAGAAGAGGGAGAAAGTAGTGGGAACAGAAATGTGTAGCGGCTGTGAGTGGAGATAAGAATAAAGACTATCTGTTTTGTAGAAAGTTTTCTGAAAACAGCTTTTCAACTCTTGTCATGATGTTGAAAACTCAGCTTTAATTAAAAAAAAAAAAAAAGCTTATTTTCTCCACACTTCTAAGAAATGATTGAAAGGAATAATTGCATGCAGGCTAGAGGTTCAGAAGACAAAAGGCTCAGCTTCTGTAATTAGCCAGCCTGATGAAGCAGATTGCAGGAGAAAAAGCGAGACAGAACATGAATCCTCACGTCAGTGTTGATACCGCACTTGCAGGGATTTGAGAGACAAACTTCTTCACCATCTATCCCAAGATGCCCATAGGTAGGAACAGCTTGTATCCTAAAACTGCCACGCCGTTGACTTGACTCAGCATTTATTTAATAAAATCACTAACATGAACTTGTTCAAGGGGAAAAATAACTTCTCTCTCCCACCACCGCCCCTTTGAAGTTCTCAAACTGCTTGATGGCACCACTTCCCCGTTGCTGCGTCTGCTGGGCTTTGCTGAGCCTGTGTGGGAGCAGCAACAGCGTACAATCATCCTTTGGTACCTCTAAAGCAGACTTTGTGGTTTATGTGGTTCTGTGCTTTTTCAAAATAACTTTCTTTTTTTTCCAACTCAGGGTGAATTTCGTTGCTTTGTCTCCTGCTTCATGATGAGTGACTGAAAAATACTTAGGTAATGCACTCTCTTGCCACCATAACCGCATATTTTTTCCCAGCCCCTTCTCCAATGGAAAGTAGAATGCTGCTTTTATAACCCTTTCAAAATCAATTGATTCTGCTTAGATTGAACAGTATTATAAATTTGAATAAAAAGAACATAATTTTCAGATGATGTTTTCATGATAAAAATCAGCCTGTATTTCCCCTGGTTCCTCCAAGTTATAGGATAAAATTCTAGTCATTTAATGTTTGTGCTAACAGTAGACTTTATTTGTATTGACACATGCCCCGTTTTCCTGAAGCAAAATGTCATGTTTTATTCTAGCCAGAAGGGCTGGGATTTCACCTAGGATGTAAAATCACTTGACCTGTCTTGACTTATGCATGCATTAATTGCACAGCCACCTCTCAGTCCATTAGGAAATCAGGATGTATACTTTGATCTGCTTTTTATTGTGCTTTTATTCCTACATGGAGTCACTCCAGAGATACAATCAATATTCATTTTTTCTAAAAAAATAAAGTTGTTTTCTGCTTAGAAGGACTGCGAAGACCATTAGTGTTCCATTAATAAATCTGAAACCATTGTTGTGTCCTCAAGAGAAGTGTTAACTTAAAAAAACCCAAAAGACCAACCCTGAAACAACTTGGAGATTAAAACTGCTAATATTGCCTGCCTTGTATGGTAGTTGTGTTATAAAAACCTGCACTAGTAGAAGACATAGAAGAAGATCTAGTGTTTATTTTCTTGAACTAGAGTAAGTACATACAACCTGAAGACACATAAAAATGAAAGTAAACAAAACATACAATAAAAAGGAGACCTCAGAAGAATGTGTCCAGCTCACATAAGTAACTAAAAGTTAGCGGACTCATCCTGAATGCCCTGATGAAGCAGAGCCCCAGCACTGAAATTTGGGGTTCAATTCCCAGCTTTGCCTTCCAGCTGTCGGAGAAGCAGCAGCTCAGTGCCTCGCCTCCCCTCGTCCACCTTGAAGTTACGCTGTACAAAACTAATGGGCCTGGCTACCCCAGAGACTGGGGGGGGTCTGCCCTTCAGGGTGCTGCCTGCCCCGCTCCCCAGCCATAATTGAGGAGGGCCCTGACCCAGAGGGCCACACCTGCAGCCACCGAGTACTTGCCGCTGCCACAGGGGCATGGAGCATTGTGTCTCTGCCCATGCCCAGACATGTTGAGAACCAGTACACCCCGATGTTGTTCCTTCCAAATACAGCAGTACCAGATTCCACAGAATCATAGAATCATTTGGTTGGAAAATACCTTTAAGATCATTGAGTCCAACCGTACCTGTCCACTACTAAACCATGTCCCTAAGCACCTTGTCTACCCATCTTTTATATACCTGCAGGAATGGGGACTCAACCACTTCCCTGAGCAGCCCATTCCAGTGCCTGGTAACTCTTTCAGTGAAGAAATTTTTCCTAATATCCAATCTAAACCTCCCCCAGTGCAGCTTGAGGCCATTTCCCCTCGTCACCTTGGAGAAGAGACCAACACCCACCTCACTACCCCCTCCTGTCAGGCAGCTTTAGAGGACGATAAGGTCTCCCCTCAGCCTCCTCTTCTCCAGGCTGAACAACCCCAGTTCCTTCAGCCACTCCCCATCAGACTTGTGCTCCAGACCCCTCACCAGCTTCATTGCCTTTCTCTGGACATTCCTTTCAATGTCAAAAGAGAAGTGACCCCCACGTTCGTTACCCCCCTCCTCACCCCTCGCAATCCTACTAGCGAGGCCCTCTAACTTGCTTTTGAACACGGGATGGTTCCCTGATTGCGGGCTTGCCCAGAGGCCTCTGCTCTGCAGCCAGGAAAAAGGACCCTGTGAATTTTGAATCACGAGAACAGCATTTCTCAGTACATCACAGTAAGAAAAGTCCCGACAAAGCTGCCAACAAAAGGGGTCTGCTAAGGAGAACTGTGTGTGGGGAGGATGAGATCCAGCTCACCCTGCTATGGCTGCAAAGTACTCTGGAAACACCTTGTCTTTTCCATCTCCAGAGGAAGCACGAGATCCCCCCCCATGAACCTGGATGCCAAAGTTTCTGAAGCTGTAGTCAGCTGAGATGATGTCCCATGAAAGGACGAGAAAGGGAGGAAGCTATGTGGGCTGCACAACTTCACGGTGGATAATGGAAGAAACTTCAAACAGCCTGCCTAGGCAGGACAGCATTCCCATGTGGCTTGTGCAGCATCTCTCCCTTATTGAATCCTACCTGTAGATAAGAAAAAAAGCTTCTGTCTACAGGACTGCTTGGCAAGCACCTTTTTCCAGAACCAAAGTCACAATAAACCCAAAATCCTGCTATCTGCTATGGTGCTCATCTGTTTGCCTTCCCAGAGGCTGCAGACAGCAGGCCACCGGCTCTGCCCTTCTCCCTCCCATCCCTCTTTATTTCCAGTGCGCTCAGGAGATGAAAGCGCAGCAGGGACGTGTCCTCTGGAATGGTCTCTCCTCCTCCCTGTTCCCATTCCTTCTCATTCTCCTCCTACTGCCTTCAGCTGGGAGTTGATTTGCAGACAAATGTGTCGGAATGGGCTGGAATGATTGCCCCTTTGCATTTCGTGGTCCTGTTCCCCTGGCTTTCAGAGGGTTTGTGCTCACTAATGGTACATCACCCGTTTGCAGGCCCTGCAGCAGCTAGCGCTTTTACCTCTGTCACTACCACCTTAGGCTAGTTGCTAGTGAATCTAAGGCAGATGCATTAAACAACTTGTTTTCCCACAGAAAACACCTCTTATTTAGCAGGGTTGTATCTGATGACTGCACACATCTTTTGAAAAGAGGTAAGGAAAGAAAATCTGTTTAAGGAAATCTGCAAGAACTTCATCTATCTCTATTATTAATCAAATATGAACTGAGATGCCTACCAGGTCGCAGCAGTATGTACCGCAAATCCTAATTCTTCTGATCAGAGGATGCTGTAAATGGAAGAGAGAGAGCACTTAGGAACAGGCAAAGACTGGCAGCTGCTGCACCGGGCTATGGCAAGCAATCTGTAGTGGGTTTCCAACTCTATTCTGCCACCCAGCAAGTTTTACATGAAAGATCTGACTATAAAGGTGTGTAACCATCCCCTCAACATTATGAGGGTTGTAATAAACTAAAAACACCTGAACGACTGTGAGGCTGTAGGTTGTCAGCTGAGTATTTTTCTTCTTTTATCTGTCTCTGTATTAATAACTTACAGATGTGACCAACTTAGCAGCGAGCTGCCAGCCCGAGTACTTCCACTTGCAGAAAGCAGGAGGTTACATGTGAAGCTTTTTTTTTGGGGGGGGAGGGGGGAGAAAGCAAGGAACGCTGAGTTATCTACACCATTTGGGGCAGTCTCAGGGTATGAGTCACCTCAGAAGGTGACTTTGTTTACCAGAAGGTGCAAGGTAAACTCTAGGGAACTGCTGGAATTGCACATAATGTGGACTGAGATATAGGTACTTCTGTATAGCACAGTAGTAGCAGCTTAAATTTTGGATGTTTTGCATTTCCTATGTATTTGTGCCTTTGTATGTCATTAAAGTTATCATTAACCCCTTTTCCAAAGCCAAGCCAAAATGCAGCATGACAATTTTGCAGCTTTACCTTGGCTACTTTTATCTGAATAATTAAAAAGATGAGTTTCATAAACTCAAGGTGCCCAGAGAGATCATTAATATTACAACAAAACCAATCCTGGCAGCAGTCAGCGATTATTTCAAAAGGATCCTGGAGAGCCTGTTGGCAATGAAAAAGCCTTCTTTCACCCTCTCATAAACTCAGCCCTGGCCACAAAACCCTATTAAATCATGTCTTCTGCAGGCAAGGACTATTTCAAAGAGAAGGAAAGCATTTCCATACCACCAGAGGATGTCCCGCCAGGACACCAAGTGAGAGCCCTACCTGGGTGGGGACAGCTGGTCATCATACATGGTTACGGCAAGGTGCTTTCACTTCAGGCAGAGCAACCCATAAAAGCAACGTGTACCGATTAACAGAGCTGTTAAAAGCTTCGTGCTGCCCAAATGCTGGCCACCTGGAAGAGAGGGCAGCGAACAGGAGCCACAGGTGCTACCAGTGTGGGAGATGAGCAGAAAATGGGCAGCCCTATTTCTTGAAGCCCCCGGGGGAGGTTTGGTGTATGAAGCTCCACTGTTCAAACCCAGCTGGCAGCAGTAGAGGAAAGCAAAACTCAGGGCAAGGCACTTGGCATGAAACCCCGATTTTTAAAAAGCTTAGTTAGTTCTCAGCCAAAATACAGGTTGGACAGCTTCTGTGGTGGGACTCTGCAAAGACCCATTGCAATCACTGGGCTCAGAGCGTGGTTTTGGCAGTCCGCTGTGCTAGCCGGTCCTGCTTGTGTCTGGGATAGAGTTAATTTTTTTTTCCTAGTAGCTGGCATAGTGCTGTGGTTTGGATTTAGGATGAGAAGAATGTTGATAACACACTGATGGTTTAGTTGTTGCTGAGCAGTGCTTACACCAGTCAAGGACGTTTTCAGCTTCCCCTGCTCTGCCGGGTGCACAAGAAGCTGGGAGGGGGCACAGCCAGGACAGCTGACCCCAACTGCCCAAAGGGGTATCCCACACCATATGACATCATGCTCAGCATATAAACTGGGGGCAGTTGGCCGGGGGTGGTGACTGCTGCTTGGGGGTGGCCTGGTCATCCGTCAGTGGGTGGTGAGCAATTGCATTGGGCATCACTTGTTTTGTAAATTATTATTATTATTATTTTTTTCTTCTTCTTCTCATTATTGTTGTTATTGTTGTCATTTTCCCTTTCTTTTCTGTCCTATTAAACTGTCTTTACCTCAACCCATTAATTTTACATTCCCCCTCTCCCCCGATTCTCTCCCCCATCCCACTGGGGAGGGTAGGGAGTGAGCGAGTGGCTGTATGGTGTTTAGCTGCCTGCCAGGTTAAACCACAACATAACCACAGGCTTTTGTTTAAAGAGGTGCAATGAACCCAAAGACATTACAGAAAAAAAATAGATTAATGTAATGAAGATCAAGAGTTTTTATACCAATATGCAGAATCCAGTAATACTAATGGTTCATTAGTGTCTCCCTGCCCCAAATCAAACTGCAGAGTTCAGCAGAAAAACTCGACTTGCTATATAATAAAGTAGGCTTAGATTTATGTTAACTGGAAAAATCTACTTATTTTATTCTGTTACTCTCTCTTCCTTTAGGCAGCCACACTAGAACAGATTACAGATGAAAGTGTACTTCAAGGTATAAATCTTGTTTTGCTCTGCACAATGTATCTGAGGGATGACTGTTGTGGGCTGTGCCACGCTCGATGTGTTTGCAGCCAGACAGGCATGTGGGTGTATTACTTCTTTTCCCCACTCAAAAAAATAAAAGGTGGTAATTTAGCCAAGATGCAGAGCTGGATGCCCACCCTCCCTGGGTGAGAGAGCGTGGTGGCTGTCAGTCTGGCGTGCATCACCTGTGGGCTTCTTTGAGGCAAAGGTGGGAAAACCCGAATGTGTGCCAGGAACCAGCCCAAGACGGCAGCACCTGCGATGCACAGGAGCAGAAAGCGATACCCACTGCTGGACAAAGTGCTGCAGCTTGGGTTCCTGGGCACTACCGCTGCCTAATAAGCCTCTCTAACACAAGTCACTGGTCACAGGCAACAGTGCTGCCCTGCGAGGCTGTGCACCTTCCCTGGAGGAATGGACACTGCCTTCTTCCACAGAGCCAGGGAAAAGCCGGGCTGAGGACACGCTCTTTGCTGTTTTGCCAGCGGATAAATTTGGCTACCAGACTGCCAGGCCCAATGGATGCAGTACCTGCTGGCAGGAGACTTTGAAAGCATGAGGAAGAGGCTGGCAGAGCATCGCTAGCGAGTCAAGTGCGTGGGGCAGGTACGAGGGTACAGAACTTGTGTTGTATCCACGTTCTTTATTTGCTGTTGTTAAACTCTGACTACCAAGATGTGACATTCGGATGTGCACCTTTTAAATAGTCAAGTCTGGTCAGTGCTGCGTGGGTCGTAACCATCCTCCTAAAATCTGGTTTATGAGCAGGATGACAAGGCTGCCAGGTGTCTGCAGGGATCCGTATCCAGCACCTCCTGAGGCACATGGGATCTGCAGCTGGGGCTGGTGATGTGGCATCACTCTGTGCTGGACCCTTGCAGCCCTTGCAGCACCGCACCCAGAGCAGCAGTAACAGAGCATAAGGTCCTTGCCCAAAAGGAGGGTGGCAATTTTTTTTTTTTTAAATATCTGACTAAATAATAACCCCGGGGCAACCGGTTTGCCTTAATGTCTCCCCAGCATCTTAATGCCAGCAAAGGCACAGGCAGGACTACCAACACACAGCATTGGCTTCCAGAGCATAAACTGCAGTAACGCTTCCTTCCAAACACCAGGTTTGCCTACCTTGTCCGGGGCGGCTCCGGGAGGCAAATGGTTTAATACTTCCTTCCCACCCTCCTCTCCCTCACAGGTCTTCCCCGCTTGTGCTGGCCACTGATTCAACACAGGTTTTAGGATAGCTCATTTGCCTCTGAAAGTCACGCAGTGGCAGCAGCTGGGATGTGGATGCCCAGGACCTTTCTCTGCCCCCACAGCAGCTTAGATCCCATCTGTAACTGGATCCTTCTTATCTGTAACACAGCAAGCAATTTCCCTTGCAGTAGCAAAAGCTGAGACCAGCTACCAGGCTGTGACAGTCCAGATTTATTAGGCTGTCTGCCACTTGAAACAAATCTTCAGACTGAGATTTGCAGGTGCTGTGGCAGAGAAAAAGTGCTTTTCTTATTTGTCTCTTTGCTGCCCTGTTGTAAGACTTTAACTAAACCTCATGCTGCAAATGATCGGCCGTGGCATGAAGCGGCTGCTGCTCTCACTTTCCACTCTTACTTCATTACCTGTGCGTCACCTGTAGCATGGAGTGGTCTGAAAGCTGTGAGGAAGGTGCTCAGCCAGCACCTCGCTAAGGATGAGCACAAAGGAGCACAGCAGGTTTTGGAGGGAGCAACCTGTTTATGGAACAAGATTTACCAGGTCCCTGGGATGTCTCTGGTCCCATTGATTCCCGAGAGCGGGGCATCAGCGCAGTATCAAACACACGCTGTGTATCAAACACGGGGCTCTGGCGCTGTAGCCTGTGGTTACTGAATACCTGTAAACGACAAGTTAAAAGCGAGGAATGAGCCAAAATGCTGCAAGGAGCTACCTCAGGAAAGTGTCAGTGCCCGGCCGCCTTCCTGGTGAGTGCGGGCAGGAGGCAGAGACCATTGCTCTCACCAACATTGCACAGCAATGCAGCCGGCCACTGCTGGCACTTGGAGAAGTTGGCACACGGATCTGAACTCCACGTCTTTGCTCAGGGCTCTCCTCTTCCTCATCAGCCTCCTTTGTCTAGTCTGTCCCGTACTGCGAGGTAAAGCATCTACAAAGCCCTGGTCATAAACCCCGTCCGTGCCCTACCGGACACTGAAATTTGCTCCATTTGTGTGAAGAATCGTGTCACTTGTATTGCCCCTGATGGCGTCATAAAATATCTAACTTGTGGGAGCCTTCTGGAGCATGTGCGTATGCACCGCAGCATTTAAGAAAGGACCAAGTACTTGAGCAGCAGTATTAATCAGAAAACAAAGGGCATTGTTAATGTTTTAGGGTCAGCGTGACATGCAGAGCTGCGGGTATTTGGCCGAATAAAACGTGACGTCCCCCTCACACCGTCACGGGGTACCCACGGCTCCCACAGCAGCAGGGGGGCTGCAGGCAGGGGAGCGCAGGGACCCCCAGTGCCAGATAAATCTCGGTGGAGTCACTTTGCGTCCCCTTCTCTGCGCCTTTCTGCTTGTAAAGGTGCTCTCCTCGGTCACCTCATCGAGCACCGGGCTAACGGGAGGCGAACCGCCGCGGGCCGTCAGGCGGCGAGG